>NC_068454.1:52571155-52776155 GCF_023373465.1 Oncorhynchus keta
AAATTATTTGTGGGCATGCTCCGAGGGCCCAGGGCTGCTCATTCCTACACACAGAGGGGCCGCATTGATCCGGCCTGTGGTTCAACTTAATTGGAAACACAGTTATACCAGCAAGCTCGAGACACACTCGAAAACATATACACACACACATGCACATATGCATACGCACAGCTATACACAGCACCAGCAATATACTCCAGCATGCACACACAGATTCACACGAAACATCTTCCCTTATTAGGGGGCAAAAAATAAACACAGAGCATTCACTTGGAAATAACTCCTACAGATATCAGACACTCACAGCTCCTATACTCGCCAGCATGCACACATCCACACACAGACACACATAAAACACACGTGCATCCGCGCGCATACACACACACACACACTCTACACCGTTAAACATGCATGCTATTCCTAACCAGCAGCAGTAAAGAGGAGTAACAGTAAACAGTGGAGTAATAAGAAGTCCATGGTTATTGATCTGCCCAGCACACTGACTATCATACGGCTAATAGATTACATCAAACGCATCAGAGCAGTCAATGAGGAGTGATCCTATTAACTGGGGATTTGTAAACAGTTGTGTGTTCACTCACTCAGACGTCTGCCCAGGGGTTGGGAGGGTTTGTGGGGCTTGGCAAGTGGACAGAGGGTGGCTGCTATGGGGGGTTTTGGGGCATATTTAGTAGTTCTGTCTCTGACTGTCCTGGGTAAAATGCCAGGAGATATTCTGAGCTTTCTGAGGCTGTTTCTGCTGTGGCCCATACCCTGCTCATGCCTGTAGGGGGGGAAACAGAGATGTGGTGCCAAAACAGATAGAAAGAGAGAACGAGAGAGAGAACGAGAGAGAGAACGAGAGAGAGAACGAGAGAGAGAGAGAGAGAGAGAGAGAGAGAGAGAGAGAGAGAGAGAGAGAGAGAGAGAGAGAGAGAGAGAGAGAGAGAGAGAGAGGAAGAACACACCCACAAATATACAGATAAATTACATCAGGTTCCCAGCCAATAGTGTGATCTGTGTCACTGTGTGCTAAGAGACAGAGAAATCCGCGCCAGGGTTCAATAATTAATTCCTGAGTCGAGGGTTTTGGAGAGGCGCTGATTGGGCTGATTTTTTTTTTATTCTGTTATGATACAAAGGAGGCCGTTTGAAGTAATTTGTCCCAGAGAGAGCAGCTTGGAATACCATACAAGCTTTGATTTAGCAAAGCAAATTTAATTTCGTTTGCTTTATGCAAACCAGCCGGGGCCGGGGGGGAGGGGGGGTTCTCTGATTTCACCGGAGGGGTGGGGGATGGAGGAGGGGAGGTGGAGGGGGCGTGGGAGGGGGGGGAGTGCACACCAACCGGAATCACGCCACAGCACTGCCTATATTTAATACGGCACACACGCACACTGTGAGCAACAGTTCAGAAGTAGAAAGCCCAGCTCCCCACTCTGGAGCCCTTTGAAATCAAAGCGTAAAATAATTGAGTGTGCCGTGCTCTCCTTTTGTTTTATTTTTGATCTTTTCTATTATTAGTGGTATTCCTCCTGTGGTGTGCTGTTTAGCAGTCGCCGGTTGCACTTGCTGGTTGCCAGTTTTTTTGTTTGTTTTGTTTTCCATTGTAATGGAAAGCTTTTTGAACGCATTTTCCCCCAATATGTGACTGGAATGGCTTGGTTGGACTGTCTGATACTTCCTACCCATAGATTACGTCTTCCAGCACAACAAATGGCTTGTGGCATTACGGATGTTCTTGTATTAACCATGGCCTTGGGATTGTCATATGGGATTGTCATATGGGATTGTCATATGGGATTGTCATATGAGATTGTCATATGGGATTGTCATATGACTGTGCTGTGTGTATGTTGCTCTGGATAAGAGTGTTTGCTAACATAAATGTAGATGTAAAAGGACAGTTGTATTGAGCATGTAGATCCCCACTCCACAATTTAAACACATGCTTTATTGTCTCAATGGGATTTGTTGAAAAGCCACTATTTTGAAACCGAAACACCGGGACATTGTAGTTGGGCACAGTGCAGTTTGGCTACAAGAAGATCGTGTGGTGTAAAGGACACCAACGTTTACAGTACGTGAGCTTGACACGGCGTCGCCATAACCAGATCAACCGCCTTTAATCAACTTTGTTGTGCCGTTGCGTGAGCAGACATGACAGCTTCTCTGCGGCTGTCGACGCCGATGCCGGTGTTACTTAGTCCGAGAACTTCATGTTAGAAATGGGTGGTCAACGCCGTTTTTAACTTCCATTCAAGTCTATTTTCTTAGCCAGCAATAATGAGTGGATAAAGGGAGAAAACCCAATTTCCTTTATGCTTTTTTATATCCTGGAAAGGCTCTCCTTGACGACCCTTTGGTCTTTCGTTGGAGAAAACGGAGCTAATATCCTCTAGCTCTCTGTGCAGTTTAAAGGTCTTAATTGGATTCCATTAGTATATTGCTTGACATGACACTTGAGTCTGCTGTATTAGAATACCCTGCTCGAGATTAAAAGTCTCCTCCATTCATTCTTTCCGCCAGCCCCTTTGTTACGTCTCCAATATACTTTGTTGAATTTGTCGTTTTCGCCAATGTTATTAAGCTTGAAATGACTTAAACAGATGATTTCACTTGTAGAAGATGTGCAGTAATGGGCACATTGGCAGGCCCACATCTTCACGTGTGTCCACTTTCTCTGCTCAGCAAAATATACGTGTTTCATAGCAAATCGTGTATAGCCTACATGTGTTTCTGTGTATGTCTCACATGTTCAACTCCTTCTAGATTTCGTCATAAGGGAGTATCAGGAGTATCATAAAGGAATGAATGCTTCTTGCTGTGGTTTGATGGAGTGTACAATACACATATTGTACATTCGTGTATTTGATGATATTCGTCTTTATCTTCCCAGTCCTGACTTGACATGGAGGGATGTGCAGCATCTGATCGCCATGACGGCCAAGGTCCCCGACCCCAAAGAGCCAGGATGGAGTGTCAACGGAGCAGGGTACCACGTCCACGATAGGTACTAGTTACACACAGTGTAAACACACCACACACATCATGTGTGGTTCCCAAACCTTTTATAGTCCCGTACCCCTTCAAACATTCAACCCCCAGCTGATTACCCCCTCTAGCACCAGGGTCAGCGCACTCTCAAATGTTGTTTCTTGCCATCATTGTAAGCCTGCCACACACACACTTTACAATACATTTGTTAAACATAAGAATGCGTGTGAGTTTTTTGTCACAACCCGGCTCGTGGGAAGCTCTTATAGGGACAGGGCACAAATAATAATATAATAATAATCCATACACATGAAACCTTATGTGTTCATTGAAAATGGTGAATAACTCACCACAGGTTGAGACGGGTGTGCTTGAAACTCTGAGCACATCCCTCTGCAATGTTGGGTTGTATTGGAGAGAGTCTTAGTCTTAAATTATTTTCCACACACAGTCTGTGCCTGTATTTATCTTTCATGTCAGTGAGGGCCGAGAATCCACTCTCACATAGGTACGATGGTTGCAAAGGGCATCAGTGTCTTAACAGAGCGATTTGCCAAATCAAGAAATTTGAGCGCAGCCCATTCCAGAAATCTGTCAGTAGCTTTTGATTCAATTCAATTTTCACAGAACCGCTTGTTGCAATTTCGATGAGGCTCTCTTGTTCAGATATCCGTAAGTGGACTGGAGGCAAGGCATGAAAGGGATAAGGAATCCAGTTGTTTGTGTCATCCGTTTCGGGAAAAGTACCTGCGTAATTGTGCACGCAACTCACTCAGGGGCTTCGCTAAATCACATTTGACGTTGTCCGTCAGCTTGAGTTCATTTGCACACAAAGAAATCATACAATGATGGAAAGACCTGTGTGTTGTCCTTGTTAATGCAGACAGAGAAGAGCTCCAACTTCTTAATCATAGCCTCAATTTTGTCCCGCACATTGAATATAGTTGCGGAGGATCCCTGTTAATCCTAGATTCATTCAGATGAGAAGAAACATCACCCAGATAGACCAGTCGTGTGAGAAACTCATCATCATGGAAGCGGTCAGACAAGTGAAAATTATGGTCAGTAAGAAAACTTTAATCTTGTCTCTCAATTTAAAAAAAAAAAATGTGTCAATACTTTGCCCCTTGATAACCAGCGCACTTCTTTCTGTATGTTGTAAAATAGTTACATGGTCGCTGCACATATCATTGCATAGTGAAGAAAATACATGAGAGTTCAGGGGCCTTGCTTTAACAAAGTTAACCATTTTCACTGTAGTGTCCAAAACTTCTTTCAAGCTGTCAGGCATTTCCTTGGCAGCAAGAGCCTCGCGGTGGATGCTGCAGTGTACCCAAGTGGCGTTGGGAGCAAGTGCTTGCACACGTGTTACCACTCCACTATGTCTCCCTGTCATGACTCCTTGCCACGACTACCTGCATTTGACATTGTGTTGTTATTTCACTGAACACTAGATGGTTTCATTTAATTTTCGGCAGTGAAACAAGGCTACTCAGGCGAGAGAGAAAAACATCACTCAAATACAGTGGGGCAAAAAAGTATTTAGTCAGCCACCAATTGTGCAAGTTCTCCCACTTAAAAAGATGAGAGAGGCCTGTAATTTTCATCATAGGTACACTTGAACTATGACAGACAAAATGAGAAAAACAAATCTAGAAAATCACATTGTGGGATTTCTTTATGAATTTATTTGCAAATTATGGTGGAAAATATTGTTGAAATGTGAATAACATTTTTATTTGGCGTTGCGCGTACCCCTGGGGTTTGTTTGACTACCGGGGGGAGTAAGGCGAGCTACTTACTAACTCAGGTTTGATCACTAATGTCTCCTTTAATTTGTGGCACTGCTTTCCTGTGCTTCTCAAGTGCTGCTTAATTAGCCATATATACTGTAAGCCAAAGATCTGTACAGATTTATTATCCTTTCATTCAAAATCTTTCTCTTGAGCCGCCAGTTCTGGTTATAGACCACACGTACACGGACCCATAGAGACATATAGATGACACACTTGACACTACCACAGAAGCAAAGATCAGAGGTTTACCCTCTATACATGTTTTATGGGGATAGCTGTCATGACATTTCTCCGAACAACTTTTTTCCGCTCGCTCGAGATCTAAATTAAGTCGAGATCAGATCATGGAAACGCGCCAGGCAGAGATATGGTTCTGAAAGTAAAGTTAGCATTAGTAGACAAAGTAACTGTAATAATATTACCCAATTTGAAAAAAGAATGCTACTTTTACTCGTTTACTCATAAAAGTAATCTGATTATGTAACATGTTACTATTGTAACACGTAGCCTACAAACAACGCACATACAACAGCCATTGACATATCATGAACAGGACACATAGACTCATGCACTGACATACAGAAACACACACACATACAAACTAGGAACATGATACGGACACCACACACATACTACAGCCAAACAGTCCCACAGAGAACACGTGTATCCTACACAACACACCAGCTGTTCTGGAAAACTATGTGATCACGCTCTCCGCAGCCGATGTGAGTAAGACCTTTAAACAGGTCAATATTCACAAGGTCGCGGGGCCAGACGGTTTACCAGGGCGTGTACTCCTGCCGACCTGGCTAGCGTGCACTGCGCCCGGCCCGCCACAGGAGTCGCTAGTGCGCGATGAGACAATGATATCCCTAGACCACTGTGCCTTAGACCACTGTGCCACCACTGTGCCACCCGGGAGGCCCCTTCACTGACATTTTCAACCTCTCCCTGTCCGAGTCTGTAATACCAACATGTTTCAAGCAGACCACCACGGTCCCAGTGCCCAAGAACACTAAGATAACCTGCCTAAACAACTACCAACCCGTAGAACTCACGTCTGTAGCCACGAAGTGCTTCGAAAGGCTGGTTATGTCTCACATCAACACCATTATCCCAGAAACCCTAGACCCACTCCAATTTGCATACCGTCCCAACAGATACACAGATGATGCAATCTCTATTATAAGGCGGTGGCCCGTTCCTGTACGTTCATGCTCTACAACATCCGCAGAGTACGACCCTGCCTCACACAGGAAACGGCGCAGGTCCTAATCCAGGCACTTGTCATCTCCCGTCTGGATTACTGCAACTCGCTGTTGGCTGGGCTCCCTGCCTGTGCCATTAAACCCCTACAACTCATCCAGAACGCCGCAGCCCGTCTGGTGTTCAACCTTCCCAAGTTCTCTCACGTCACCCCGCTCCTCCGCTCTCTCCACTGGCTTCCAGTTGAAGCTCGCATCCGCTACAAGACCATGGTGCTTGCCTACGGAGCTGTGAGGGGAACGGCACCTCAGTACCTCCAGGCTCTGATCAGGCCCTACACCCAAACAAGGGCACTGCGTTCATCCACCTCTGGCCTGCTCGCCTCCCTACCACTGAGGAAGTACAGTTCCCGCTCAGCCCAGTCAAAACTGTTCGCTGCTCTGGCCCCCCAATGGTGGAACAAACTCCCTCACGATGCCAGGACAGCGGAGTCAATCACCACCTTCCGGAGACACCTGAAACCCCACCTCTTTAAGGAATACCTAGGATAGGATAAGTAATCCTTCTCACCCCCCCTTTAAGATTTAGATGCACTATTGTAAAGTGACTGTTCCACTGGATGTCATAAGGTGAATGCACCAATTTGTAAGTCGCTCTGGATAAGAGCGTCTGCTAAATGACTTAAATGTAAATGTAAATGTCTATTGCCCTCCACACTGTCCCATCTGGACAAAAGGAACACCTATGTGAGAATTATATTCATTGACTACAGCTTATCGTTCAACACCATAGCACCCTCAAAGCTCATCAATAAACTAAGAATCCTGGAACTAAACACCTCCATCTGCAACTGGATCCTGGACTGCTTGACGGGCCGCCCCCAGGTGGTAAGGGTAGGTAACAACACATCCGCCACGCTGATCCTCAATACAGGAGCCCCTCAGGGGTGCGTGCTCAGTCTCCTCCTGTACTCCCTGTTCACTCATGACTGCATGGCCAGGCCAGGCACGACTCCAACACCATCATTAAGTTTGTCGATGACACAACAGTGGTAGGCCAGATCACCGACAACGATGAGACAGCCTATAGGGAGGAGGTCAGAGACCTTGTCATGTGGTGCCAGGACAACAACCACTCCCTCAATGTGATCAAGACAAAGGAGATGATTGTGGACTACAGGAAAAAGAGGGCCGAGCACGCCCCCATTTTCATCAACGGGGCTGCAGTGGAGCAGGTTGAGAGCTTCAAGTTCCTTGGTGTCCACATCACCAACAAACTAACATGGTCCAAACACACCAAGACAGTCGTGAAGAGGGCACGAAAAAACCTATTCCCCCTCAGAAGACTGAAAATATTTTACATGGGTCCTCAGATCCCCAAAAGGTTCTACAGCTCCACCATTGAGAGCATCCTGACTGGTTGCATCACTGCCTGGTACTGCAACTGCTCGACCTCCGACCGCAAGGCACTACAGAGAGTAATGCGTACGGCCCAGTACATCACTTGGGCCCAGCTTCCTGTCATCCAGGACCTCTATACCAGGTGGTGTCAGAGGAAGGCCCTAAAAATTGTGAAAGACTCCAGCCACCCAAGTCATAGACTGTTCTCTTTGCTACCGCACGGCAAGTGGTACCGGAGTGCCAAGTCTTGGTCCAAGAGGCTGCTAAACAGCTTCTGCCCTCGAGCCATAAGACTCCTGAACATCTAATCAAAAGGCTACCTAGACTATTTGCATTAGCCCCACCCCCCCTTTATAAATCGCTGCTACTCTCTGTTGTTATTCATAGTCACTTTAATAACTCTACCTACATGTACATATTACCTCAACTAACCGGTGCCCCCCACACATTGACTCTGTACTGTACCCCCCTGTATATAGTTTCGCTATTGTTGTTTTACTGCTGCTCTTTAATTACTTATTACTTTTATTTCTTATTCTTATCCATATTTCTTTTTTTTAACTGCATTATTGGTTAGGGGCTCGTAAGTCAGCATTTCACCTGTTGTATTCGGCGTATGTGACTAATAACATTTGATTTGATTTGATTTACACTTCAGACAGCATATATACACCTCAGATACTACACCATACTACTGATATTACACCCACATTGTAAAAAATACTCTTTTATGACTTGGGAATAAATGATTTTGGCAGGGGAGAAGTAGCATTGTTAGTGTCACCATGCATGTGCCTGACGAGTGTGTCTGAGCGTGTATCGATGCTCTGATTTACTGCACCGAGCAGGGCTCAGGAAAATGAAAGCACTCTCTCCTAATGTGCGAGGCGAGAATCAGAGTGAGAGATGCTTTAAGCGCCAGGCTCCTCCACACGTCGTATAAATGCTTCTACATCGCGTTTACAACGCCTTTACAATGTCAGTCGAGCAACGGCATCGCAGTGATCAGTCTCAGAGTTGTAATGTGTTTTCTCTCTCTCTCTCCCCCTTCTCCCCTGTCTTCTTTATCTCTCTCCCTACTCTTGCTGCATCTTCTTCAGTCACCTCCTCCTCTTCTTTTTTTTTATCTGTCTTTTTGTCTCCATCTTTATACCGTATTTATTTCTCTCTCTCCTTCCTCCTCTCTCTTTCTTTTGGTTGAATCCTTCTCTCTCTCTCTCTCTCTCTCTCTCTCTCTCTCTCTCTCTCTCTCTCTCTCTCTCTCTCTCTCTGCGATATGTAATAAAACAGATTATAACCAGTCTGTTTCTCTGAGAGGAATAGATGAATTAGATTATAATGATTCATTCATCACAATGCAGTTGTTGTTGAAATACATCAGTGTAGGTGATGTGTCTGAGGACGGGTAATGCCCTGATCATACAGTTGCACTGCTCTCAGTAATTACAACTAATGGTTCATTGTGTGGATAAAGACCGTCAGAGCAGTGCATGGGTTTCGGGTCACTTAAAATGGGTACAGTTGTAGGACATGGTGATAAAATGCCACATATCTTAGGTTAAGATTGTGTGCAGTAGAAATTACGGGAGAGTGTGATGATGCTGGCTATTACAGTTATGTTCTACGATGGTAAAGTGTATGAAAGATGATTGAAAAACATGGTTAACAGAAACAACACATTAAAGAGGGGAAATGTATGAGTCTTCACAAAGCGTTTAAAGGTGTAAAGAAGTCCGTTGGGTAGGGAGTGGGATCTGGGATGGGTTTTGTCCTCTGGTTCTCTGAGGATCGGCTCACTTTTCAGGAACGATTGTCTTTGGGCCTGGACAGGGTTATAGTGGAGTTATAACTGAGTTAGAGCTGTGTTGGGAGAAGTATTTCTGTGCATGAATGATGTGTATGTGTTGTGTACGTGTGGTGTTTGTGTAGTTTGTGGTTTCGTTTAACATGGTAGGCTAAAGGTTTCATTGGGGACATGTGTGTACTGTATTGAGGACAGATGGCTGTTGTTATAGGAGCAACTGCAAGGCCTCTAGGGGTGCGATAGAATAGTTCTTTCACAGGAGGTTGATGTAGAGGAGAAAGGGGGGCGAGTGTATACCCAGAATTCGATCTGTGTGACCTCCATATAGACTATGGAGCTTTAGAAACACTGATGTCGTAGACCGACCCCCAGCTCCCATCGCCATGGCGACAATAAACATGTCAGCCGCCACACGCCAGCGCAATCTGCAATCAGATTTACTGTGCATGAAATATGGCAGCGTTTTTATTGGTCTAAAGGCTTGTCACTCATAATTTATTGGCTGTTGCTAGGCCTGCTGGGATGTCAGTGAGTTGCCTGCCCTTTCTGGAGCAAGAGAGAGAAAGAGAGAGTGGGAGAGAGGAAGCGGAAAAGGAGGCGCAGAGTGAAAGAGGCGGAAGGAGGCGCAGAGAGAGAAGGGAGCAGAGATTGAAAGAAGGGAGGGGGAAGAAATAAAGAGAGTGATGGAGCTGGAGAAAAAGAGCAAAAAATAACATGCGTCCATCCTATTTCATTGGTATCAGGTTGACAGAGGAACAGTGCCAGTGCAATCCCAGGTCCACACAAATGAAGGAGCTCTGGCACCCCCTCATACAGCTTTGTATTCCTTTGAACACTGACACCTATTGACCATGTGGTTGACAGTGGAAAAATGTATCTCTGGTTAGTATCTTCACTTGAAGTGTCTGACCCAGAAATAGCAAGTTGGGTGTGTACAGGGGGAGGATACAGTCCAGAGCACGGCACGTTCAAACAGGCTTAATTTCGTTTCATCTCTTTGGATAGAATAGGTGAAACTATTGTAATTATACCGTGGAAGATTGGATGGAAAATAATTGAGAGAAAATATCAAAGAAATGGTGTAAAGACAAAGTGAATATCAAGGTGAATGAGCAGCGAAATGGTATACAAATGAGATAGGATTCCAATCCCCCTTTTTGAAAAATGGAGAACTATTAGAATGTTTATATTTGCGGCATTTTGTTCCATATCAAAATAATTAATTGCCTCCGTTTTCAAATTAAAAGTACATTACAATGCAATTAAGGATGCAAATGAGTCTAGGCCTGTCGTATACAGCCAGGAAAAAGTGAGAGACAGAAATAGAGAGAGAACGTGGTGATGCTTGAGACTCGGTGTGCATTTTTTGTGTATTAGTGTCATTACGTGTGTGCATTTATTTGTTTGTACATTTTTATGTGTGCTTTTACATGTGTGTGTGCATTTGTGTGTGTGTGTGCATTTGTCTTTGTATACTAATGCATGTGTGTGTGTGTGTGTGTGCGCGTGCGTGTGCGTGTGCGCGCGTGTGTCTTTGAGTGAAAAGGAGCGCGTTTGAATTGTGTCCTCTTAAACAACAACAAAGTAATCAGGTCACTCTTACCGCAGTAACTAATGGACCATAGGATGGTACATATCCCTTACACACACACTAAGAGCCTCCGCGTTTTGTATCTTGCAACTAAACATACATCAATACAAGACACACACAGCACAACACAGCACAGCGCACACACTCCTCTCTGTCTTTCCTCCCTCGGGCTGTGACCTCCAAGCCAGCGTCTCATGAAAGATGTCTACATCCCTGCCGAACTGTGGACCGTAAAACATCATTTTGCCATAACCTTCCCTCTTTGGAGAGAAAACAGATATAAAAGTATATAGCGTGTGGTTTACTGCGGCCCCTTCACCCACCCTGGCAGAGGCACCGGCTGATGGATGCTCCACATCGCCCGTCTTTTAATTGCTCGTAAATTTTTGATCCAGGGATACGCCACGTTCTCCTTGTCCCCTTGGCGACATGGGTGACAGAGCAGCTGGAGGGGGACAGGGGAGGGAAAGCGAGATGTGTATGTGTATGTGTGTGTGTGTGTGTGTGTGGGGGGGGCTATAAAAGACCCTCACACAGACAGAAGATCCATGGAGACACCAGACCAGGAATATCTAGGCTAGAGGACAGGATGCAGACCACAGAAACACTGTTAGGGATCTCAAAGAGTAGAACACACAATGTTAAGAGGGTGCTGCCGACAAAACTGATAAGCTATGTCAATAGTAAGTAGAGTATATGGCATCCAATACTTTTCTCCCATTAACAGTTTGAACCTGAGAATAAAACGTTCAAGCTGTGTCTTATACTGTGTGTTGATTTATTGAAACGGTACTTTGAACATCAAGTCTCTTTAAATTAAATCTGAGAATAATGTTAAATTGTGTGTGTGGGTTGGTCTGGGCATGTATTGCAAGGGGCTTGTTTACAACTGGCACTCAAGTCATTTGGACACACTTTTAGGGGGGTTATGGGCTGGGAGGTTGCCTTCTTGCTAGCTTGGTTATTTTAAAACGAAACTCCTGATGTTTGCGCAAATTGCCTGCCTCAGTAACCTAAGAGAATTATATGAGAAGCTTGGTTGAAAACTAAACACGGAGAGGTCTTTAAGTACTGAAATATATTCTACTAAATTTGCATACTCACAGGCGTTGTAGTAAAGTAGTCCTTTAAGTGCCTTCACAGTGTTGACAGTAATGGATGAAAGTGAGCAGATTGATAAATGACTCATCAGAATTCACATCTCTGTGACTGGTGGGTCCCCAAGTGGAACGGATGGTCCATATGGTCTTGTTTTGTTGTGAATCTTATGTTGAGGTGATTATACAGATACAGTACATCCTGAAATATTTGGGTTTGCTTGACCATTTCCTGTAGTGTAAAGAGAAACATGCGGCATTGATATAATTGTGAGTGGGAGATAAAAGTGATTCTGAAAACATTGCTTTGAAGGGGAATATCTAAAATAATGACAATTAGGAAATGTGAAGCTTTAATGTGAAATCATGCAAACATGTATACAATTACATCACAATTTGGAACAATTTCAGGTGATCAGGTTTGATGGTATACGATATGCCTTGTGTGTATTGGCTCAATATAAATGTGTGCCACTGCATCACTTTGCTAGTACAGTTTACTATGGATGCAGACTGCATATGAGATTTTCGGGGACTCCTCTATACCAGACTAGCTTGTTCTTTGAAGGAAACAATTAAATTCCCTCTCACCTCCCTCCCTCCTCTCCCTCCCTCCCTCCTTCCCCGCCCTCTGTTCTCTGTTCTGCTCTCTGTCCTCCCTGCTGTCCGGGCCTGCTGTGTGAGTGTTCTTGGCCAGTCTCATTAGTTAGTGTTCCACTAGGTGGGTCTGTCTGTAGTGATCTCTCCTCACATTGATCCTGATCGCTCTACACCCAGCAGCAGCCCTGCATGGCCAACACACACATTGATATTCTACAGGTCACTGTTTAGGGATAGGGGTTAGAGGTCAGAGGGCACTGTGTAGGCTCACGTTCAGCTTTCCAGGCTCATCAATATTTTGTAGCAAGACAGGGGAGGGGGGACGATTGAATCACACACACATACTAACAAAAACACACGTACTGTACATACCAGGGGTTGGAACCGATTTAGGGAATAGAACTGAAAGCTGGAAAATAGCAACATTTTTAGAGGAATGGAAACAGAAATTGTGTTTCCCGGAACCGTATTTGTATATATTCCTAATATCTAGTGTATAATTATGTAATTCATTGAAGTTCTGATGCCTATAAAAGCCTAAACACATTCCAGTTCAGGTCATGTCATAATGTTCAACGCTTCAGGCCAATCCCCCTACATGTCCACCCCTCTCTCTCGCTCTCTCCCCACCCCACTGAAATTTCAGTTGTATCTCGCTCCAGCACCGATTTTCTTTTTTTTACCCCTTTTTCTCCCCAATTTCATGGTATCCAATTGTTAGTAGCTACTATCTTGTCTCATCACTACAACTCCCATACGGGCTCGGGAGAGACGAAGGTTGAAAGTCATGCGTCCTCTGATACACAACCCAACCAAGCTGCACTGCTTCTTAACACAGCGCGCATCCAACACGGAAGCCAGCCGCACCAATGTGTCGGAGGACCGTCAGACAAGGATATCCCTACCAGCCAAACCCTCCCTAACCCGGACGACGCTAGGCCAATTGTGCGTCGCCCCTCGGACCTGGGTGCAAACCCCGAGTCTCTGGTGGCACAGCTACAGTACAGCGCCCTTAACCACTGCGCCACCCGGGAGGCCTGCTCCAGCACCTATTTGACCAATCAAACATATAAACAATAGCTTACCCGTTCCATATCAAGCTGCTCTATCCGTGCTAATTGGTGGAGTAGATGAATGAGCTAAATGTAAAAACAATGTTGATTCCGCTTGTTAAAAAATAATAATCTGAAGAGGAACTGCATGAACCGTTTCTTTTCTTATGGTTCAAACTGGTTCAGAACTTTATAATGCTGGTGGGAACACTGTAACGGAACGGGGGGAAAATAGGGGTTCTATTCAGAACTTTATAATGCTGGTGGGAACACTGTAACGGAACGGGGGGAAAATAGGGGTTCTATTCAGAACTTTATAATGCTGGTGGGAACACTGTAACGGAACGGGGGGAAAATAGGGGTTCTATTCAGAACTTTATAATGCTGGTGGGAACACTGTAACGGAACGGGGGGAAAATAGGGGTTCTATTCAGAACTTTATAATGCTGGTGGGAACACTGTAACGGAACGGGGGGAAAATAGGGGTTCTATTCAGAACTTTATAATGCTGGTGGGAACACTGTAACGGAACGGGGGGAAAATAGGGGTTCTATTCAGAACTTTATAATGCTGGTGGGAACACTGTAACGGAACGGGGGGAAAATAGGGGTTCTATTCAGAACTTTATAATGCTGGTGGGAACACTGTAACGGAACGGGGGGAAAATAGGGGTTCTATTCAGAACTTTATAATGCTGGTGGGAACACTGTAACGGAACGGGGGGAAAATAGGGGTTCTATTCAGAACTTTATAATGCTGGTGGGAACACTGTAACGGAACGGGGGGAAAAATTGGGGTTCTATTCAAAACGGAACTATTGGAAAATAATTTGGGTTCCAACCCCATATTAATAGACACCTGCATGGACGCACAGACATACGCACACTTCCAATCGACCGATACACAATGCCCAGGACCTGTTCTGGCTGGGCACAGAGGGAGAGAGATAGGTAACCATGATCAACCTCGCCAGCGTCACCCCCAATTACTCATTCTCTTAAAGGCCTATTAAAACATAATTGCCCAGCGATTTACATCGAAGTTAATGTGGCCCAGGATAATGTATTATTTTCTATAAGCCTTTTTCTTTTGTGTTGGCCAGAAAAAGGAGAGAGAGACTGTAATTTCCTGAGTCATGAGGAAAAGGCATGTTGGCAGCCGAGTGTAATTGTTTAAAACCCCCTCGCAGACACCTTCCAGTCGCCCCCTTTTAATCCTCGTTATCGCTCTCATTAGCCCGAGGTCAAAGGTCACCCAGCGCCCTAGAAACACAAACACAGGCACCATAGAGGGAAGGGAGAGGGGGGTCCTTCTCCTATCCCTACTCCCTACTGCAGCTCCACCGAGGATGCCTATCTAGTATCCTGCCAATCTTCCACCCCTGCTTAGGGCTTAGGGCTTAGGGTGTGTGTGTTAGAGGCTAGTTGAGCCACCTCTGCCTTCACCTCTGCTTGTGATCTGTCTGCAGGAATCAGGACCTTGTTTTCCCCCCAGTGTCCCTCTCTAATTGAAGCTAATAATGATCAATTTAAGTAATTAAGTGCTTTGCCTGCTTGGATGAGGGCTGGCTGGTGAATGCATTAGCAGAGCAGGGCTGCACTTGTCTGCCTTCCCTGCTGCTTACCGGTGGGGCTGGGGATGGAGGATGGAGCTGAGGGTAGGGTTGGAGGTTCCAGGGTCACGTCAATAAGCAGGCTCCCTACAGCTCCTCTGGCTTACCGGCAGATATACACACATATAGCTATCCATCTTGTGGTGCATGCAGTCGGTGTTTCGTTAGTGCTGCTGTTTCATCGCCCTGACTGGATCTAGGGATGAGCTGGGGATATCCCATTTATTCACTGGGCCCTGCATCCCTCTCCATATGGCCCCGGAACCTGCCTCTCCTTCCCTGGTCCCGTGTTAGTGGAGCGCAATTGTGTGGAATGTGTAAGAAGGAAGTGTGCCATCATTCAGAGTAGAAGTAGAAGAGCTAAACCGGTTTCCAGCAGACAAGCTCCGAGTCCTGTCGCTATAACTCACACTCAGCTCTTTCCTCCCTGGTTCTCAGCGAGTGGCACATGCGCACACACACACACACACACGTGTACGTGGTTACGCAAACAAACACACACATATGCACAAAACACACACACACACACACACACACACACACACACACACACACACACACACACACACACACACACACACACACACACACACACACACACACACTGACACACACAGAGGATGTAAACGGACACTTATCACCCATATTCGCATGCTAAAAACACACACATACAAAGACAAGCATCCCTTACTGCGCTACTGCATTCAAGCTTAATGCAGTTCTAGCTGTGTGACCAGAGATTATACATACCTACTGCTGTGGGTGCACGCCCTTTCTGTTTGCTCAATATGATGCACCCTCTGCCATTCTTCAGTCAGCTCTTCCATCTCTAGTCTAATACCTCTAATCTATTGCGCTAACCAGGAATGGCCTCTGCTGTATGCCTATCCATCCTAGACACATTTTTGCTTCGAATTTCATCGCTGTCGTCAAGCAACCGAGTACAAAATAGTGAATTGCAGACATAGAGAGATAATTGCCATTCATGCACAAAATTTGGCAGGCGCCTTTCCCACGAGACCCCGATGAAATGGTGCCTCAACCCCCGAAACTGTCATTCTTAATGAAATGGTAATTACTAACACAGCCGAACAGCTGAGGGGCCCGCCAAGCTCAGCTAGCAGGACAAACCTGCGACACAAACCAGGAGAGACTACAGAGAGAGAGAGGAAGATCAGGGAGAGAGAACAGGGAGGGAAAGAGAAAGATACGAGAGACATGGAGAGAGAGAGCCCGTGATGAAAACAGAGGGAAAGAAAAAACACACACAGACAGAAATGCGGAGGAGAGAGAGAAACAGAGAAAGAGAAAGATACCGATGGAGAGACAGAGCCCAGGGAGGAAAACAGAGTGTAGAACAAGCGAAAGGCAGATACAGATACACAGGAGAGAGAAGGCAAAAAAGTAGCTTGTTTAAGAGTTGTGTTGTAATTGTGAAACTGTAACACACAGCGTACTGTAGATAGGGGGTGGGGGGTCTCCACAGTAGCGATACTCATTAATAAGCCTTGCTGTTTTAAAAGTGTGGCTGTCATTGCGAGGGAGGGGAGCATTTGTTAAAAGGGACCACGCAGCCCCGATAATTGATTGCTTTGTAAGTGAACGTGTCTTTAACCTTTGGGAGGTCAGACCCGGTCAGATGCCATCAGTCCCGGAGGTTTGAACCACCTCCAGCCATTTGTCTTGTGCCGCTCCATCGTCTGCTGGGCCGATTTGTTGAGCGTGAGATGCTTTAGGTGTTTAGATTACAGGCGGAGTGGGAGAAAAAAGGCGAAATGCCTCCCCAAACAAAGGGCTCTGCTGAGATCTCCCACTGATACGCATGGGCATGAGGCCAGCAACCCAGGGTGCTGAAACTGAAGGGGCCCTGCCTGAAACAGAGCCACATAGAACCACAATGGAGGCTGAAGCACAGCCCAGTGTGGGCCTTGAAACCCAGCCAGTACGAAGCCTGAATGGGAGCCAATGTGAGGTTTGAACCACTGCCAGAACGGTGACGTGTGATCGAGCCAGAATGGTGCCTTGAGACTGAGCTAGAATGACAATTTGAGACTGCGGGCTTTGGATGTTGCTGCTCTTTTACACAGGGAAACTGGGGTCCCGAGCCGAAGCCGTGAATGCTGGAGGCCTTTAAACCACCCTGCTACCCTCCCAGGTATTTAGAGCTGTCAGTCATCATGGCTGTAGAGGCAGGCTGCACTGGGATGATTTATCATAAAGATTATCAGGGCCACTGGTCACCGCGTCACTCACACACGCACACACAAACACACACACAAACACATACACACACCTGCATGTATGCACGCACACACACACACACACACACACACACACACACACACACACACACACACACACACACACACACACACACACACACACACACACACACACACACACACACACACACACACACACACACGCAAGCAAGCAGCCCACCTATAGGACACCACACAGACAAGGTCACGCACACTGCTACACTCTCTACAGTCTACGATTTATAGATACGGTCTATAAAAAACAGATGAATATGGAGAATCCATGGTCTCAGGGCAGAGGTGGCTGTGCCCTGCTAACTCTCACGGCCAGCCTGATAGATGTATAAATTATGGAGACCTTTTTCTTCTTTCGTTCTGTACACCTTCTCTAAGCCAAATTCTCTGAGCCTCTGAACTGTATGTGTTTTACGACGGAGAGGCAAGGTAATTAAATATATGGTTTATTCACAGAGCAACAATCCCACTTTTAATAGAACAATTGTTTCATGTGATAATATATGAGTGAATCCAAAATAATAGAATGTCCTATGAATTAAAAATTATATTTGTGAGGGAGCCAGGAAGGAGAAGTCTGTGTGTGTGTGTGTGTGTGTGTGTGTGTGTGTGTGTGTGTGTGTGTGTGTGTGTGTGTGTGTGTGTGTGTGTGTGTGTGTGTGTGTGTGTGTGTGTGTGTGTGTGTGTGTGTGTGTGTGTGTGCACGCACGCACGCGCATGGGTGTGCATGTATATGTGTGATATACTGGCTTTCCTGTTGATTAGGAGGCTTAATGAGCAGCAGGAGGATGAGAATGGGGGCCAGTGTGGTGATGTGACATTGACCTCTGACCCTGATTCCTGATTGGTTGTTTATATTGAATTAAACGTGTTGGATAAACACAGAGACGATCCAATTTCTACCCTTATTACAGTCAACTTCATCAGTTAGTCTTCTTTCTTCACATTGGCTGTGACTAAATATAGCTTCGCACCTGAGAAAATATATGTTCTTGCTTGTGTATCCAAAGTATATGTCGTTGGACATAGAGAGAAAAGAATATGTCCGTTTTGTGTCGGTGGGTAGCGGTAGCTGTGTCGATGTGATGGATTGTGTGAGTGTGTGAGATAAAACCTCAGGGTGTATGTGTGTAAATATATTCAATATGTTTGATCATATTCAATATACATGGTGTGTGTGAGAGAATGTGAAAGGGAGAGGGAAAGGGGATACCTAGTCAGTTGCACTCAACCAAAATGTGTCTTCAGCATTTAGCCCAACCCCTCTGAATCAGTGTGTGTGTATGTGTATGTGTATGTGTATGTGTATGTGTATGTGTATGTGTATGTGTATGTGTATGTGTATGTGTATAAGTGTGTAAGTGTGTGTGTGTAGTGAGTGAGTGAGTGAGTGAGTGAGTGAGTGAGTGAGTGAGTGAGTGAGTGAGTGAGTGAGTGAGTGAGTGAGTGAGTGAGTGAGTGAGTGAGTGAGTGAGTGAGTGAGTGAGTGAGTGAGTGAGTGAGCGAGCGCGCGTGTGTGTGTGTGTGTGTGCGTGCGTGCGTGCGTGTGTCACATCGACAGGGCCACAGTGGAGAGGGTAAAAATTAGGATCTGGAATTGTCTCTCCACACCGACACCCTGGTGAAGAAGGTGCAACAGCACCTCTTCAACCTCAGGAGGCTGAAGAAATTTGGCGTGACCCCTCACAAACATCTACAGATGCACCATCGAGAGCATTCTGTCGGACTGTATCACCCACCGACTGCGGGAGGGGGGTTGCGGTCAGCCCAACGCATCATCGGGGGCACACTGTCTGCCCTCCAGGTCATCTACAGCACCCGGTGTCACAGGATGGTCAAGAAGATAATCAAGGATCTCAGCCACCCGATTCTCGGCCTGCTCACCCTGCTACCATCTAGCAGGTGGAGACAGTACAGGTGCATCAAAGCTGGGACCAAAATTATTTAACATCACTAGCCGGCCCCACCCAGTACCCTACCCTGCACCTTAGAGTCTGCTGCCCTTATGTACATAGAGTCATTGAACACTGGTCACTTTAATAATGTTTACTCATCGAATATAACTACTGCTGTACATACTGTGTGTATTTAAATACTTTCATCTTGATTTAGCTCGTTCTATTTCTACTACTGTACATAGCATTTTAGTTACACTGTTTATACACATTGCATATTTATTTATATACTATAGCTCACTATAGACATAGCTCACTAATATATCTACTGTTGTTGTCATGCCCTGAGCGTTTATTCTCTATGTTGGTTAGATCGGTGTATGATTTAAGGGTGAGTTATCTAGGTGAATTATATTTCTGTTGGCCTAGTATGGTTCCCAATCAGAGGCAGCTGTTTATCGTTGTCTCTTGATTGGGGATTATATTTAGGTAGCCATTTCCCACTTTGCTTTGTGGGATCTTGTCTATTTGTATAGTTGCCTGTGAGCATTACAGCAGCTTCATGTTTCGTTTGTTAATTTAGTTGTTTTCTATTCCAAAATAAAGGATGGAAAGATAACACGCTGCATCTTGGTCCTTATAACGATTGTGA
Organism: Oncorhynchus keta; assembly: GCF_023373465.1. Lineage (NCBI taxonomy): Eukaryota > Metazoa > Chordata > Actinopteri > Salmoniformes > Salmonidae > Oncorhynchus > Oncorhynchus keta. The sequence continues at coordinate 52,591,134 of NC_068454.1, forward strand.
CAGAAGATCCCACCACAAAGGGACCAAGCAGCATGGCCAGGAGGAGTAGACATCCTGGACTTGGGAGGAGATAATGGCAGGAGACGAAAGCCTTTCATGGAAGCAGACACAGGAGGATCAATGGCGACTCCGAAGTTCACGACCAAGACGGAAGCCCGAGAGGCAGCACACGGGTTGGTTGGTGGGCGAAGCCGAGGGGCGAGTCTGAGAGCGAAGAGGAATATTGGGATAAACTGAGCGAGCAGTATTGTGAGATAGTTGAGGGGAGTGATGAGGTAGAGTGGATGTTTTGGTGTCTGGAGCAAGACAGTCACTTTGAGGGGCGTGGGACCAGTCAGGCACCATGTTGTGCGGAGATACGCAATGTGTTTCCAGTGCGCATCCACAGCCCGGTGCATTCTGTGCCAGCTCCTCGCACTTGCTTCGCACTGTGTCGCCAGTGCGCCTTCACAGCCCAGTGCGTCCTGTGCCAACGCCTCGCACTTGCTGGGCTAAAGTGAGCATCCAGCCAGGGCGCGTTGCGCCAGCTCTACACTCCAGTCCTCCAGTGAGACTCCACGGCCCAGTGTATCCTGCGCCTGCCATACGTCCTGTGTCTCCAGTGCGCCTCCACAGTCCAGTATGTCCTGTGCCTCCTCCCCGCACTCGCCCTGAGGTGCGTGTCATAAGCCTGGTGCCACCTGTACCGGTCCCACACATCAGGCCTCCAGTGCGCCTCCACAGTCCAGTGGGGGTTCTCAATCCGGAGCCTCCTACGAGGGTTCCCAGTCCGGAGCCTTCGGCGACAATCTACGTTCCGGAGTCCCCGGCCACGATCTACGGTCCGGTTCCTCCATCGACAATCCACGGCCCGGCGCCCCCAGCGACGATCCACGGTCTGGAGCATCCGGCGATGATTCACGGTCCGGTTCCTCTCGCGTTGACACACGGTCCGGTTCTTCCGGCAACGAGCCACGGTCCGGTTCCTCCGATGACATGTCCACGAGCGGAGTGGGTACTTCGCCCCGCACCAGAGCCGCCCCCGACGGTAGATGCCCACCCAGACCCTCCCCTTTTGAGTCAGGTTTTGTGGCCAGGTTTCCGCACTTTTGGGGGAGTGTACTGTCACACCCTGACCATAGAGAGCTTTTATTCTCTATGTTGGTTAGGTCGGGGTGTGGTTTAAGGGTGGGTTATCTTGGTGAATTATATTTCTATGTTGGCCTAGTATGGTTCCCAATCAGAGGCAGATGTTTATCGTTGTCTCTGATTGGGGATCATATTTAGGTAGCCATTTTCCCGTTGTGCTTTGTGGGATCTTGTCTATGTATGCCTGTGAGCATTATATTAGCGTCACGTTTCGTTTGTTCGTTTTGTTGTTTAAAGTTTTCTATTCCAAAATAAAGGATGGAAACATACCACGCTGCATCTTGGTCCACTCCTTATAATGATCGTGACAGCTGTACATATCATTCTTAGTATATCTTGTGTAAATTCATCCGGTGTAAAGTATATACATATACTGAAGATTGCATTTGGATTACTGTTACAGTGCTATTTGGGTTGTTGATTGGATGCATTCTTACATTATTATTTTACATACATTATTATTTAAAATGTTCAACTGTTTTATTATTTGTGTACTTGTTTGACATTTTACTGCATTGTTAAAAGCTAGCAACATAAGCATTTTGCTGCACCTGCTATAACATCTGCTAAACTGTGTACACGACCAAAAGACTTTGATTTGGTTTTGATTTGTGTGTGACACACAGCTGTGCCCAGAGGGACAGGGGAAGTGGAGCGCTGTACTTCCTGTGGGGGGGGGGGCTCTCTCTCGGCGGGGGTGTGCAGCGGGCGTGCGGACGGCCGTCTGCACCCCTACCCCACTCCCACAGCGCCGCGGGCGAGAGGGTCCCTGTGCCCTCCACCCCCACTAATGTATAATTCATGCAATTTTGATGTTTTGCTAGGGGAGAGAAAAATACAAGAAATTTCCAAATAAGGTTGCCTGTTTTTTTCCCCAATCCAGAGTTCATTTGCGATACCACACAATTAGTCGAAAGGAATCTGCGGATATATGGCTGCCCTAGAGTTGCACCAGTAACCAAGGGAGAAAAATTCACCCAATAACTTTGTCCCGAGTGTTTCAATTCCCAAAAAGTGCCTGATGGAGAGAGTTGCTAACAAGAGTATATGAATCTCTATATAGACTAATGAACCCCAAATGCCCCATGGTAAAAACAAAACCCACACAACTCCATATCAGACCAATGACTGTGGTTATCAGATGCTTTAACAAACTAAAAAGCAGAGATTCAACTATGTTTGATGCTCATGTACAACACTATAGATGGCAGATGGGTTCTAATCTATGGTATCAAAAACTCGTTACTTTGCTCAGCAAAAAAAATAGAAGAAAAACACTTGGGACTTTGAATGGAATCTTCCGCCAAGCTTTTAGCACTATGCTCACTCACAAGGGCACTATCCTTCAGAGGGACCGGGGGCCAACAACAGTGTCCCCCAGAATTTCATCTTCAAACCCACTTTGAATTTGTGTTTGAATAGCACTCAGGCGACAAATCAAAATATGTTGGATGCTAAGAATGAGGTCACCTGCTATTGATCCTTAAAATGTTCCTAGAGAAGTCTCCTTGTATAAAGGGATGTTTACACGCCCGCTTCTTTGAGTGATAGGCCCAGTGATGGATGGATGGATGGATGGATGGCCTCTCTCTCTCTCTCTCTCTCTCTCTCTCTCTCTCTCTCTCTCTCTCCCTCTCTTTCTCCCTCTCTCTGAAGTGACCGTACCAAGGCCTGTGACAAACGCCTCATTTTCTCCTGACAGATATTTCATTAAACGTTTAACTCTTTGCACGGTAATTGACTTGACATTTCAGGAGGAGGGTTTTGGCACTACTTATAGTTGCCTCTGCAATTGACTGTCAGATGGACACTTGTCTAATAATTCTCCAAAAGCCATTGAAAGGAAACCTAAAGGGAGTGTCAAATGCTGGCTTGATTAGTGTTTTTAAAGCTTTTCTTGTCTCAAATACTGCTATGGACCTATGTGAACAAAGCCTGTGAAAACCCTCAATATTTCATTCCAATACATAGCATTGAGTGTCTTTACAATTAACATTTAAACCAACAAAAGGAGGAAAGTGTTTTATGGCAAGGCCTTGCGCTGTGTAGGTCCCAGTGGCACCGATTTAATTAAGACCTCTTGTCTTAATTACTTAATAAGTCTAATTAGGAACATTTCAGGAGAGAGGTAGTTGGCTGTAAGTGAGATGGAAATCGGTGGAATTTGAGTAAGTCCATTTGTTATTTCATTTAAGTCCAATGTTAATCAAATCAACGTATGTGTGTGTAGCACGGCTCGGGGAGATGTTTGATCACCGTGGGATTTGTCAGGACCTCCAATTCTGCATTAAAAACACACTGCTGTTAATCATGATACATACGGATAAAAAAAAAATATTTTAAAAATGATCTCGTAAACCACATCTGAAAGAGTCGGTGCGGCAGTCGGTTCAAGCCTATAATACTGCCGGTGTTTTGTCATTGTTACCTGCCATACATAGACAGATGTGTGGGGGAGAGGGGGCGAGAGGAGGGTGAGGAGGTGGGGTGAGGAGTGGGGGCCCGCCGTGTCACCGCGGCGATAAGCAGGGGGGCGAACCCACCCAATCACATAGTCTGCCGCTGGCGCGTTCCTGGCCACTTAATTAGAGGTTGTTGGTACCACAGAAGGTGTCACCAACCTTTTCACTGGGAGAACAGATGGGTGTCCTTTTTCTGAGGCCCTGCCAATGCCCCACTCTCCCGCGCTCCTGGGAAAATGACCTAACTCAAAGGCAGCTGCTTAGTCCAGCTTGAGTGATTCTTTAGAGACACTTCTATTGGGGATTTAGTGGCGTGTCCCGCTGCAGAGAGAGGGGGAAGAGACCAAGAGGACTGTGTCCCCGACCAGTCATTAGTTCTGTGTTTTTACATGTTATGATAGATGGAGTTATATTAGGCTTCCGTATCGATGTTTCTTAGACACGGACTGCAGGAGGAAAGTACGGGTCAGACCTCAAAGTGCATGACGAGTTCACATTCTGCATGTGGACTTACCTCCCCCCGCCACGACCAGATGGTGTGAATGTCAACAGAGACTGGTTCTGTCCTGGGTAGGACTGTCTGGGGAACAAACAAAAAAATGAAAGGTTTCCCTCGACAGTTGCAAAGAGGGGCCATGGAGAGACTGTGAGGGGAGGAGCCTGAGTCCTAATAGATAAAAGAACAGAAGAGTTGTGAGAGGGCAGAAGTTTCCACTGGTGAGTGAAAGGAGATGCAGAGAATCTGGTCTGGAGAGGTTCTGGAGGGGGTCCGGATTTTACATTCCCCGTGCTGGGTGGACAGAAGATGGTCACTCATTCGTCAGCTTGGCTCAGACTGGAAAACCAGATGGTTTATTAGAACACAGCGCAATTAGAATCACAGGGTCACATGCTTGTTTTGTTATTGGAGGCTAGGGATATCTAGTTTGCCTGCATATGGTATATCTGTTGATTTTGAAGTTTAGTTTAATGTTAGCTCTTGGGATCTTTGTTTTGCATTCATACCCTTTCGTAAAAGACTTGTAAAATAATTGCAAACGGTTACACAATAGGAACAATGTTTTTCGCTGTTGTTGCTGATTAATCATTTATTTCAAGAAAGGTGAAAATATATGGACTGTATATAAAGTTTGGCATAAGTGAAAATGTAGGGTAAGAAAAACACATTTTACTCAGGTTTTATGTTATAGTCAGGTGATTCTTCCGATGCCGTGTACTTTGTCCCACCTGTTAGTCGAGGGATCTCATCTGATGGCAGAGTGGGGAGTTTCTCTGGAAATAGACTCAGCTCAGTTCAAGCTGTAGCATTTTATTGGCGTGGCAGGACATAAACTATGTCGTTTTCATCATGTCCTATAGTGGGTAAACCTGTTTCCTACTGCTTTTTTTAGATATAGATATATGATATCAGATATATGTCTGCTCAGTTTTATGGTTGTGGATTTGGGGCCAACCCTGATCGATCTATTGAAGCTTGGGATTTAATAGCTGCACAGTGCCAGGTTCAGGGCAAGGGGGAGGAAGGTATATTTAATCACTAAACAGGAGAGAGGTGACAAGCCCCGCTCGCTAACACTTTCTGTTTTATGAGGAGGAGCAGAGCACGGCTCACACAGTCACGCACTGTGGTGTTAGGACACGATGGATGGAAGACAGGCCTACAATAGCACAATTGGTCTTTGATATCAATGGGTTTTTTTTTTTTCAATCTTGAATTTGACTTGCCATACATCAAAGATTAAACCTGATAGTACTTTCAAACAGTTCAACTTAAACTATCTTATAAATATTGCCCACAGTATTCAAGTGAACCCAAATGATCTTGTCCCAGACGACTACAGTGTCACACGTCTCTACCCGCTCCCCCTCTCCGGCGCTCAACATCGCCAGTTTATTCATTATTACTCACACCTGCCACCATCATTACGCGCACCTGCGCTTCATGAGACTCACCTGGACTCCATCCCCTTCCTGATTACTTCCCCTATATCTGTCACTCCCTTTTTTTGTTCTTCCCCCCTTGCGTTACTGACTCTGTTTCATGTCTGTACGCTGCTCGTGTTTCTTGTTTTGTTCTATGTACCTGTGATTTATTGAATTCACTCCCTGTACTTGCTTCCCGATTCTTAGCGTACACGTTATAACAGTAGCATCTCTACATGGCTAATGGTGAGTCGTGGTTGGTGACTCAGTGCTGGTGATAGTGTGGGATTAGATGCTGTCCATTAAATCCTTTTGTTGCTGTTTGGAGACACAGAAGGGGAACTCTGCCCCCCTCTGATAGATAGACAGAGCTGAGAGAGATGTGGGGGTAAAGAGAGAGAGAAAGATTGTTAATTGATTAAGTACTTCATATCGATTGCTTTGGCAACAGTGGCAACCCATCCATTCATGCCAATAAAGCATTTATTGAATTGAGAGAGTGCGAGAGGGGGAGATTGGGCAGCAAAATTACCGTCCGTCACTGGGCCAATCACTCAATGAACTGACAGAGCGCACATCCCTTTATACGAGGAGAAATATCTTGGAAAATGTAAATGATCAATAGAAGGTGACTTTCAGAGACTTTGACTTTTTGTCTCACTAATGAGACCTCCTCATAGAGAGAGGGAGAGGTCCTCTGACATTTTTGGCACTGGGAGCTTATAGAGCACCCTCCACCTGTGCCCTGCCATGCTCTCAGACCCTACTTCCCCCTGCCACTGATGCCCCTTCACTTCCACTAAGCTCCTGATGTGTCTAATGTTGAAACTGAGGGGTACAGCGCCTTGCCCACCAGCTACGCATGTTAAAAAAGTCAGTAAGTCCTCCGGACCCCCCTGCCAGTCCTCATTCTCTGTTGTCTTGCAGTGACGGAAATGGTGGTGGAGAGAGAGGGTGAGAGAGAGCGGATTGACTTATAAATCAGCTCCTTCTCCTTCTCCCTGACTTCACCGAGCAGGAGAGAAGGGGGAAACATGGAGAAAGAAAGAGAGAGAGAGAGAGGTAGAGGTAGAGAGAGAGGTAGAGAGAGAGGGGTAGAGAGAGGTATATAGAGGTAGAGAGAGAGGTAGAGAGAGAGAGGTAGAGAGAGAGAGAGAGAGAGAGAGAGAGAGGTAGAGAGAGAGGTAGAGAGAGAGGTAGAGAGAGAGAGGTAGAGAGAGAGAGAGTAGAGAGAGAGAGAGTAGAGAGAGAGAGAGAGAGGTAGAGAGAGAGGTAGAGAGAGGCCCGTCATCCAGACTAATGACTTTCACTTATTGCAGATTAATGATGGAGCGATGTTAATTACACTATGAGCTCTTTGTCACCCTCTGAGGTTACCACTGGGAATGTTGTGGGAGCGTTATGGGCAGCATTCGGCCTAACAACTGTGATTATTATAGCCTTCGTCTCTGGGAGAGAGGGATGGAGAGTTGGAGGATAGAGGGAAAGAGGAATGGAGAAGCGAGCGGGGGAGAGACAGACGGAGGAGAGACAGAGGGAGAGGGTTTGGTGTGAAGGCAGTCTGGGAGAGAAGGATAGAGGGGCGTAGGAGAGAGTGATAGATGGGCGGAGGACAGAGGTAAAGAGGAATGGAGGAGAGGCAGAGGGATAGAGGTGGGTGGGAATAAGGCAGCGCTGTGTAAGGGGAAGCCATTGTGTAGCGACCGTCTGATCGTAACGGTAAAGACTGAATAATGGGGCTTGATTACAGTCCATGAACGGCACATCGTTCCGAATCAATCGTCGAGCACAATCCCAGGAGCGCCAACAGCAGCCCTCTCTCTCCCCGGACAGAATAGGAAGTGATTGTGTCAGAGGACAACATCATCCTCCTGGAAATGACTTGTTTCCTCCTCGTATGGAACCATTAGAGCAGGTGCACCCACACCCACGAGCATTTCCTAATGCACTTAGGACACACACATCTACAAAAGCTTTCACAGTCACCTTAACATGCACATTCACACACCACATACACCACATAACGCTGCATCAATTAAAGCACATTGGAATCAAATCTACTCAGACAAAGATTGACTGGTGTCTGTACACATGGACACACAAAAGCAATATATAAGTGATATACCAGATGATACAGATGGTCCTTGTCTAACAATGTGTTTGCCCTGGTCTCAGGTATGGGTTTGGGGTTCTGGATGCAGGGCTGATGGTGCAGCAGGCCTTACAGTTCCAGGCTGTCGCCCCTCACAGGAAGTGCACACAGGAAGTCACTCTTGACCCCATCAGGTGCTGTCACAATGCTACAGCATCCATTTAAAAAACATATTGGTGCAGAGGAGGGGCAGGAAGGCTAAGAATCGATATATGGGACAACAAGATGTCTATACTTGATGATGTTTTCTGTACTTTGGGACAACACGAATTTAAAAATAATTTAATAATAAAGAAAACAAAATTATTTAAAAACAGCCGGGTGATGTCTCTGGCAGCAGGTTTGTGTGTTGTCGACATTTGATTGACAGCTGTGTGGATGGTTGTGATGGTGATTGTTTCTCTGAAGGATCCTGCCCTCTGGAGGAGAGGTCAGTGTGAACATCCAATCAGCAGGCTGCTTGGGGACGGACACTGAGGTCAACACACTGGAGCATGTGCAGGTCAGAGAGACAGGTCCAAATGTCATTACCAAGACACCACGCCCTCTAACCGGGTGTGAAATAGTGAAGTGTGTGTGTGTGTATGTGAATGTGTGTGCGTGCGTGCGTGTCTGTCAGTATGCAAATTGAAAAGGGGTTTGTTTCTGGCTGCTTTCTCCTGGCAGAAAGCGTTGGTCAGGGCATCGCTGCAAGTTTGATTGATGGATGTGTTGCCATGGGAATGTGCTGTAAACAGGAGCAGGCTGTCAGTCTTTTTAAGCTCGGCAGCATCTCACTCTCAGATGTGACATTGTCACACCAGATGTGCTGTGTGAGATGAATGGGGGGGTGGGTGGGTGTGCACTTCATCTGTTTAAGACATTCATCTAATACTAAAACTAATACTCCCCCACCTCTCTCTCTGTCTGTATCCTCTCTCATACTCACACACACACAACCCCAGGTGAAGGTGAGTCTCAGCAGTGTGTGTCGTGGTGACCTCTCCATAGCCCTAGCGTCCCCGGCAGGCACAGTGTCTCTGCTCCTGGCCACGCGGAGCAACGATGACTCGGCCGCAGGCCTGAGGAACTGGACCCTGATGAGCGTCCAGTCCTGGGGGGAACACCCTCACGGCGTCTGGACACTCAAGGTCAGCCACAGTCCTTTACCATGTTTACACCCACAAAATAACTTTCAATTCACCTCACACAGCAAATTCACCAGTGGACATTTAACTTGGAAAGGGTTACATTCATCACTAAGACAGAGCTCATAGAAATTTGAATCTAGCTAAATGAACACTTTTGGAGACTAGACTCAGTTCATCCCAGTCTCATCCGACAATAGCCTTCTATATTTTCCTCTCGGCAATACGTTGATGGATTTACTGAGTGATGTTTGATATTGAGGAAGGGACTAAATGGAAAGGAAATTAAGAATCCCTGGTCCATTCCACTGAATGACCCATTAGACTTCAGACGGACTGTCGTGCGATGCAGACAACGATGAGACAAAATGGGTGAGGTCATTAAGTGTGTGTTTGCGTGCGTGCGTGCGTTCATGTTTGTGTGTGTGTGTGTGTAGGTCAAATGGGAATCAGGTCTTGTAAACAGTTGGAGGTTTATAGATTTTTTAAAAGCTGGCAAGAGGAAGGGGACCCCCCCCTCCCTACACACACACACAGAGACAGACACGCACACACTAACATCCTCCTGCAGATTTACTGTCCCCTTTGTGACCAATTACTCAGGCCCAACGCTGTGGAGACACAGAGAACACAGCAGAGTGACACACGGGCTACAGTGTGCTCAACACGCATTAATACTGGGAGCTGTCGATGCTCGGCACAGCTTAACACACTGCTAATCAGCACACACAGCACACAACACAACCCTTAACATACAGCAGCTTACTGTAAATCAGCCGACAGACAACACATAATGTTTGTATGCATACACACACACACACACAACACGCAACAACTTACCTTAACTCAGCACACAAACAATGCACACACATTTACAGTAAACATGAACACAAATATGAATGCAATGCACACCTTGCACTACACACTTGGCCACAGAGAGAGGGATGCCTTACCACACAGACTTAGAGAGGACTTAACACAGCTATCTCCTGTATCAGTGTTTTACTCAAGGACAGTGGAGGGGGTGGAGGAGGCTGGAGGGGTGTTTCTGGCAGGACTGGAGATAGTCTTTATTGATTTGTCATGATGACAATTGTCAAAGGTGGTGAAAGAGCCAGATGGAATTGAAAGAGAAAAAGGAAGGCTCTGCGCCGTGACCTTCCAGCACGCTGAAGGATATCACCGCAGGGCAGTAAACGCTGTAAGACAAGGTAGACTCTCTCTCTCGCTCTCTTTCTCTCTGAGCTCACGCTCTCTCTCCTCACTCTCTCTTTGAGCTCTCGCTTTTTCTGTCTCCACTCTCTATATACTCTATAATGTAATCTCTCATTTTCTGCTCTCTCTCTCTCTCTCTCTCTCTCTCTCTCTCTCTCTCTCTCTCTCTCTCTCTCTCTCTCTCTCTCTCTCTCTCTCTCTCTCTCTCTCTCTCTCTCTCTCTCTCTCTCTCTCTCTCTGATCTCTCTCTCTCTCTCTCTCTCTCTCTCTCTCTCTCTCTCTCTCTCTCTCTCTCTCTCTCTCTCTCTCTCTCTCTCTCTCTCTCTCTCTCTCTCTCTCTCTCAACCCGCCCAGTCTCTAACCCGCCTCTGTAATAGCCCAGAGGAAGCTGGCTGGTTTGTTTACACTGGAGTGGGAATATTAGTGTACATGAATATATCCCTGCTCAATAGAACACTGTTGCCCTTCTGCAGTGTGAAACTGAGGTAACATCACATAGGAAATGAAAAGTACAGTATGACAATTTAGACCCAATTGCTTTGTTTATTGTTGGTTTCTACGACAATAAAGAGTAGTACCCATGGAGACACACACACACACACACACACCACTGCTCAACCTCCTCTGGCTCACAACTGCCCCCTCTCTGCCCACTCAGCACACCACAGCCCCTGGTGCCCACACGGATGGCATGGTAGCATGGCATCATTGCACTATGGCTCGGCTTTAGAGGTTTTAGAGGAGAGATCCCTATTCCCAGTAGACTGGAAAGAGCTGGATAGAGAACTAACTGCAGGAGAAATAGTGTGTTTTGCCTAGAGCAGTGTGGCGGGCATGACTGACGGATGATGTACTGTGCCTTCGGAAAGTATTCAGACCCCTGGACTTTTTCCACATTTTGTTACGTTTACAGCCTTGTTTTTTTGTAGATTGATGATTTCCCTCATCAATCTACACACAATACCCCGTAATGACAAAGCAAAAACAGGTTTTTAGACATTTTTGCTCGTTTATAAAAAATGTCAAACTGAAATATCACATATACATATACGCTTTCAGACACTTTACTCAGCACTTTGTTGAAGCACCTTTGCAGCGATTACAGCATCGAGTCTTGTTGGGTATAACGCTACAAGCCTGGCACACCTGTATTTGGGGAGTTTCTGCCATTCTTCTCTGCAGATTCTCTCAAGCTCTGTCAGGTTGGATGGGAAGCGTCACTGCACAACTATTTTCAGGTCTCTCCAGAGATGTTTTATCGGGTTCATGTCCGCGCTCTGGCTGGCCACTCAAAGACATTCAGAGACTTGTCCCGAAGTCACTCCTGCATTGTCTTGGCTGTGTGCTCAGGGTCGTTGTCCTGTTGGAAGGTGAACCATGGCCCCAGTCTGAGGTCCTGTGCGCTCTGGAGCAGGTTTTCATCTCCCAGTCCCTGCCACTGAAAAACATCCCCATAGCATGATGCTGCCACCACCATGTTGCACCGTAGGGATGGTGCCAAATTTACTCCAGATGTGACTCTTGGTATTCAGGCCAAAGAGTTCAATCTTGGTTTCATCAAACCAGAAAATAGTGTTCTGATTGGCGGAGTGCTGCAGAGAGTACCACAGAGGAACCACAGAGGAACTTTAGAGCTCTGTCAGAGTGACCATCAGGTTCTTGGCCACCTCCCTGACCAAGGCCCTTCTCCCCCGATTGGTCAGTTTGGCCGGTTTTGGTGGTTCCAAACTTCTTGCATTTAAGAATGATGGAGGCCACTGTGTTCTTAGGACCTTCAATGCTGCAGACATTTGTTGGTACCCTTCCCCAGATTTGTGCCTCGAGACAATCCTGTCTCAGAGCTCTACGGACAATTCCTTTGACCTCATGGCTTGGTTTTTGCTCTGACATGCTCTGTCAACAGTGGGACCTTGTATAGACAGGTGTGTGCCTTTTCAAATCATGTCCAATCAATTTAATTTACCACAGGTGGACTCCAATCAAGTTGTAGAAACATCTCAAGGATGATGAATGGAAACAGGATGCATCTGAGCTCAGTTTCGATTCTCATAGCAAAGGGTCTGAATGCTAAATAAATAAGGTATTTCTGTTTTTATTTTTATAATTGTGCAAAAATGTCTAAAAAACAGTTATTGCTTTGTCATTATGGGGTATTGTGTGTAGATTGATGAGGAAAACAATCAATTTTATCAATTTTTATAATAAGGCTGTATGTAACATAACAAAATGTGGAAAAAGTCAAGGGGTCTGAATACTTTCCTAAGGCACTGAATATACTAATACAATCCCAGGTGGCACATCTGAATTCCCTCCTTCTATGCCCCCAAAAGAACCCAGAGAACTCCCACGTAAACACACATGGCATACAAACAGTTAGAAAGTAGATACATGTACTGCAAAATACATTCAAATACACATTAATTTTCGCAAGCACATAAACACTCACTCTGGCCCAAGGTGGATTTCTAAAGGTGCATGCATTTGCATGCATTTCCATGTATAATGAGTTTGGGGAGATCAAGCGATCCAACCGCCCCTTTGTGGGCATTTCTATTTATTTTTAGGGGGGAGCGGCCCTCCATGTGAATATCGCCCACTGTGTGTGTTGGCACCGCATCGCAGATGGTTGGGGCCGAGGGAACCCTGTGGGCATAGGGTACCACTGAGTGTTTGTGTATATGTGCTCGCACTTGCGTGTGTATTTGTGTGTATGCATTTGTGGCATGTCTATGTGTGTTGTTATTTTGTGTGTGTGTGTGTTTGTGGGTGTGGGTGTGTGTGTTTGTGTGTGTGTTTGTGTGTGTGTGTGTGCGTGCGTGCGTACATGCATGTGTGTGTGTGTGTTTGTGTGTGTGTGTGCATGCGTACATGCATGTGTGTGTGTGTTTGTGTGTGTGTGAGTGCGTACATGCATATGTGTGTGTGTGTGTGTTTGTGTGTGTGTTTGTGTGTGCGTGCGTACATGCAGGTGTGTGTATGTCTTTGTGTGTGTGTTTGTGTGTGCGTGCGTACATGCATGCGTGCGTGGTGCTCCCAGCTTGCTGAGCGGCCACCATGGCCCTGTTTTGGATGATTGATGCAGTAGAGGGAGCAAAGAGAAGCTCAGGTTCAGCCAGAACCTCCAGTCTCACACACTGCTGGGCCCCCGTTGCTTTACATATGTAAGCCCAGCAAGACTTCTGCTGGCATCTTCCACAGCACTCTCTCTCTCCTCCCCCTCTCTCCCTCTCTCTCTTTTACTCAATCACACACTTTATCTGTATATGCAGTTGGAAGTTGGAAGTTTACATACACTTAGGTTGGAGTCATTAAAACTTGTTTTTCAACCACTCCACAAATTTCTTGTTAACAAACTATAGTTTTGGCAAGTTGGTTAGGACATGTACTTTGTGCATGACACAAATCATTTTTCCAACAATTGTTAACAGACAGATTATTTCACTTATAATTCATTATATCAGAATTCCAGTGGGCCAGAAGTTTACATATACTAAGTTGACTGTCCCTTTAAACAGCTTGGAAAAGGAAGAAGGAAGGAAGGAAGGAAGAACTGAAATCTGAAATCAGGAAGACTGATTTCAAATGTGAAATCAGTCATATGCATCAAACTGAAGCATATCAACATATCAACTTTCCCACGGTAAAGTTTCTGAAATGCTGTGCCATCCTGCAGTTATCATGTTAAACACAGTATTAGCCACTATCAGTATCGACCTTCAGTAGGCCTAATAAGAACGCATATTAAACTGACAAATCACTGCTAGTTCCCTTTAGCAGGTATAGCCTACTTTATCATTCTATTTATTTACATTGTTTCATTTAATGGCATTTGTTTCCACTGCACAAGCCTTCACGGCCATGTGCTTGTTGCTGAGGATCATTAGTAGCAGTTGATGATATAAAGAAAGACATGTAAGTAAATTTAATAGTTTTGGAGTGAAGCGCAGACCACGCCACAACAGTTGGAACCCGATGCATGGCACAATACTTGGCTGTGTTATTACACTGTTCCATGGTTGATGCAGGCAGTAGACGAGGGTATTGCCTACTATAGCACACTATTCTCCCTATTTTAATGCTATGTACACTAATCTTCCAACATTACCATGGGTTAAAGAACTGAATGTGGCAATATTCAAAATGAATCAAGCCACTGTTTCGTTCCTTCGTGCATTAAGGCTCGTCAAACCACGTCAAATCTGTTTTTTTTAATGATTTTCATGATTCACATATACTTTCCTCACCAAATATGCATATATTTAGATTTCTTTCCCTAATATTCTGAACCCGTTCTCTCGATATATTCGAGTCTGTCGATAAAACATCGTATTTAAAGGGATGGCTTAAGATTCAGACCCCTTCACTTTTTCCACATTTTGTTACTTTACAGCCTCATTCTAAAATGGATCAAATTTAATGTTTTCCTCATCAAGCTACAAACAATACCCCGTAATGACAAAGCAAAAACAGGTTTTTAGATATTTTTGCCCGTTTATTAGAAATAATAATCAGAAATACCTTATTTACATAAGTAATCAAACCCTTTGCTATGAGACACGAAATTGAGCTCAGGTGCATCCTGTTTCCATTGATCATCCTTGAAATGTTTCTACAACTTGATTGGAGTCCACCTGTGGTAAATTCAATTGAAGGTCCCACACCTGTGGTAAATTCTATATAAGGTCCCACAACTGACCATGAGGGAAAAAGCCATGAGGACGAAGGAATTGTCCGTAGAGCTCCGAGACAGGATTGTGTCGAGGCACAGATGTGGGGAAGGGTACCAAAACATTTCTGCAGCATTGAAGGCCCCAAGAACACAGAGCCCTCAATCATTCTTAAATGGAAGAAGTTTGGAACCACCAAAACTCTTCCTAGAGCTGACTGCCAGGCAAAACTGAGCAATAGTGGGAGAAGGGCCTTGATAAGGAAGATGACCAAGAACCCGATGGCCACGCTTACAGAGCTCCAGAGTTCGTCTGTGGAGATGGGACAACCTTCCAGAAAAACAAACATCTCTGCAGCACTCCACCAATCAGAACTTTATGATAGAGTGGCCAGACGGAAGCCACTCCTCGGTAAAAGGCACAAGGCAACCAGCTTGGAGTTTGCCAAAAGGCAACTAAAGAACTCTCAGACCATGAGAATCAAGATTCTGTGTGTAGAAAAGACATGTGTAAGAAAGGCGGAAATCTGGCCCTATAGGTGCCTTTGTTTCTTATAATGTAGCCCATCTGTTTCTCACTCTGTATTGTCTCTCTTTTTTTAATCTCTTACATATACAACTCAAAGTGCAATTTCACATTTAAAATATATATATATATATAAGTAGAAATACTAGTCCCATTACATTTGTCCGGACAACAGGGGATTATGACAATTGGTATTTAAAGTAAATCCAACAAAGAATCTCTCATGAGACACAGACAGACAAACAAACAAACCAATCAGATATACTTGATCATCGCCTATAAATCATCAAATCATAGTTCCATATACGCACGATCTATGATTGTGATGTTATAGTATGTTTCGCATAAAGTCACACATGAAGTGCCCTGTCAATGAAATTAAAGTGAATTGAATAGAATTTAATGTAATTCAAATTGAAATGTAATTGGCCTGATTGGAATTCGGCATTCCATTTCACCTGTGAGACTATTGGTGTCAGGTTGCGAACCAGCTCTACATTAGAGCATGGTCTCCTCTCTCTCCTCTCAGCCATGGACGGCCGGCTATCGACCCACCTGTGGCATCACACTGTTTGTTTACCAACAACAAATCAATGCTGTGCTCAGCTGGGGGCTGCTGGGAATGGTCTCTGTTCCCCTCACATACTCACTCAACAAGCACACACACGCTGTCAACATTCATTCACACGGCCAGTGTGGCCAATGCCACACAAATGGACTGGGCTATACTGTGTTGGACTGTTTGAGTGTTTGACTTATTGTTGCCCTAGAGCCCAGTACATTACACGTGTATTCTATACACACATTGACAGAGTGTTACGGTGTATATAACAAGGTCTATTAAGATTTAGATTATAGAAATTCTGTAAAGATATCAAACGAAATACTGCAAAGAAATGCTGTATTTACAGTTGAAGTCAGAAGTTTATATACACTAAAGTTGGAGTCATTAAAACTAGTTTTTCAACCACTCCATAAATGTCTTGTTAACAAACTATCCTTTTGGCAAGTCAGTTAGAACATCTGCTATGTTCATGACACAAGTAATTTTTCCAACAATTGTTTACAGACAGATTATTTCACGTATAATTCACTGTATCGCAATTCCAGTGGGTCAGAAGTTTACATACACTATGTTGACTGTGCCTTTTAAACAGCTTGGAAAATTCCAGAAAATGATGTCATGGCTTTAGAAGCTTCTAATAGGCCAATTGACATAATTTAATCATTTGGAGGTGTACCTGTGGATGTATTTCAAGGTCTACCTTCAAACTCAGTGCCTCTTTGCTTGACATCATAGGAAAATCAAAAGAAATCAGCCCTCTGAAGACCTCAGAAAAACATTTAATAAATTGTTGACCTCCATAAGTCTGGTTCATCCTTGGGAGCAATTTCCAAACGCCTGAAGGTACCACGTTCATCTTTACAAACAACAGTATGCAAGTATAAACACCATGGGACCATGCAGCCGTCATACCGCTCAGGAAGGAGGTGCGTTCTGTCTACTTGAGATGAATGTACTTTGGTGCAAAATGTGTAAATCAATTCTAGAACAACAGCAAAGGACCTTGTGAAGATGCTGGAGGAAGCAGGTGCAAAAGTATCTATATCCACAGTAAAATGAGTCCTATATCGACATGACCTGAAAGGCCACTCAGCAAGGAAGAAGCCACTGCTCCAAAACCGCCAGTAAAAAAACAGACTATGGTTTGCAACTGCACATGGGGACAAAGATTCTACTTTTTGGAGAAATGTCCTCTAGTCTGAAGAAACAAAAATAGAACTGTTTGGCCATATTGACCATCGTTATGTTTGGAGGAAAAAGGGGGAGGCTTGCAAGCCGAAGAACACCATCCCAACCTTGAAGCACGGGGGTGGCAGCATCATGCTGTGGGGGTGCTTTGCTGCAGGAGGGACTGGTGCACTTCACAAAATAGATAGCATCATGAGGGAGGGAAATTAGATGGTTATATATTGAAGCAATAGCTCAAGACATCAGTCAGGAAATTAAAGCTTGGTCACAAATGGGTCTTCCAAATGAACATTGACCCCCAAGCATACTTCCAAAGTTGTGGCAAAATGGCTTAAAGGACACAAAGTCAAGGTATTGGAGTGGCCATGACAAAGCCCTGACCTCAATCCTATAGAAAATTTGTGGGCAGAACTGAAAAAGCGTGTGCGAGCAATGAGGCCTACAAACCTGACTCAGTTACAACAGCTCTGTCAGGAGGAATGGACCAGAATTCACCCAACTTATTGTGGGAAGCTTGTGGAAGGCTACCCGAAACTTTTGACCCAATTTAAACAATTTAATGGCAATGCAACCAAATACTAATTGAGTGTATGTAAACTTCTGACCCACTGGGAATGTGATGAAAGAAATCAAATATTAAATAAATCATTCTCTCTGCTATTATTCTGACATTTTACGTTCTCAAAATAAAGTGGTGATCCTAACTGACCATAGACAGGGAATCTTTACTAGGATTAAATGTCAGGAATTGTGAAAAACTGAGTTGAAATGTATTTGGCTAAGATGTATCTAAACTTCTGACTTAAACTAAAGTAAACTAAAATATAAACACAACATGTAAAGTGTTGGTCCCATGATTCATGAGCCGGAATAAATATCCCCACATTTGTCCAGATGCACACAAACCTTATTTCTCTTAAATGTTGCGCACAAATTTGTTGACATCCATGTAAGTGAGTTTTTCTCCTTTGCCAAGATAATCAATCCGCCTGACAGGTGTGGCATATCAAGAAACTGATTAAACAGCATGATCATTAAACAGGTGCACCTTGACAATAAATGGCCACTCTAAAATGTGAAGTTTTGAGGAGTATTTCTGTCTGTAATAAAGCCCATTTGTGATGAAAAACGAAATATAATTGGCTTGGCCTGGCTCCCCAGTGGGTGGGCCTATGTCCTCCCAGGCCCACCCATGGCTGTGCCCGTGCCCAGTCATGTAAAATCCATAGATTAGAGGCTAATTTATTTATTTCAATTAGCTGATTTCCTTCATTGAACTGTAAATATTTGACATTGTTGCATGTTATATTTGTGTTCAGTATACATTCTGTATAAATTCTGTATTAACTGTGTGTAAAGTGTTGCTATTAGTTTGACTGTATACAGTCAGGGTGTGTGTGTGTGTGTGTGTGTGTGTAACAGTGCTGTGTCCCGGGCCCCCCAGGTGACAGACAACAAGGGGACAGTGGGCCGCTGTGTCAGGGTTAGCTCAGAGGAGGCAGCGGGGGCCATCCTCAGTGTCACACTTCTCCTCTACGGCACCTACAACCCACACAGGAGCCTGCACGGTACGAGGCATCTGTGTTTGTGTATGTGTGCGCGTCACTCTGTCTGTCCGTCCGTCTGTCCATTTTTCTGTTCGTTCTTTCTTTCTTCCGTCCGTCTGTCTCCTCTCTATATCACCCATCAGGAAAGTCTCCCTCTCCTCGTACCAAAACTGTGAGTCCACTCCCATTTCCCCAATGCTGTACAGTAACTGTAGTGAAGTCAGTTCTACAGTATGTCTCTGTCCCACTTATTCGTCTCTTCAACCTCTCCCCTCCCTCCTCCCCTCTGTGATAACTGCAACCATTTCTCTTGGCAGCGGCGGCAGGTGGTGACCAGGGGAAGTCTGATGTGTAATTACTGAGTGACCCCGGCAGAAGCCTGGTGCCCCCCTCCTCAGTGTGTGTCAGCTCCCCTGTGCCCTCACACACACACACACGCACACGCACGCGCGCACGTGCACACACGCACACACACACACACACACACACACACACACACACACACACACACACACACACACACACACACACACACACACGCATACTGTACAGGCACACACACCAGGCCGGGCAGGCCAGGGGGCCGTGTTTAAGAGGTAGGAGCTGGTGCTGTGACAGAGACACGTAAAGCCGTTTCATAGCCCACCTCCTCTTTGGTTCCTCCTCTCTCCCTTCCTCCCTCCTCACTCTCTCTATCCAGCTCTTCATTCCTGGATCTAGTTGTAGTTCACGCTGTTAGTCCATCTGCTCTCCGTGTGAAGACACACTTTGAACTGGGAACGCAAACACAACGAGCTCTCCGTCTCACTGCAGAATTAGACATTTATCCACGTTTCTCAAAACGTCAAATTTCGAAGTTGCTCCAAATGTCAAATTTAGAAGGTTAAGGTTTTTGATAGGGTTAAAATGTTACGTTTAGGCAGTCATTCCGAATGGTTAAGGTAAGGGTTAAGGTTTGGGATAAGGTTAAATAAAAAAAATAAAAAACGAGTGTCCAGCAATGGGATCAAACATGCAACCTTCCAATCCAGTCATGGGATTGTGCCTATCCACTACCCTCATTCACAATACCCTAGCAAAACCCAAGCCTCTTTGATGATAATAGCGCTCACTGTTGCCCCTAGTGGCTGATTCTGAAGGTATTTTCTGACGTTCCCAGGACATGAATAGACTCTTGAGCGATCTGCCTGCGCAAAAACACATGCAGACTGAAAACACACTTTTATGAACACACACACAAAGGCACAGATACTCAGATATCCAATCTCAGATGAACCAGTGGAGGGAGGGAGGGAGGGAGGGAGGGAGGGAGGGAGGGAGGGAGGGAGGGAGGGAGGGAGGGAGGGAGGGAGGGAGGGAGGGAGGGAGGGAGGGAGGGAGGGAGGGAGGGAGGGAGGGGGAGGGGAGGGAGATATGGTCAATTCCCATCACCATATCATAGAATTGCAATTTTGCAGTGAATTTGTGGGGTTTCCATCTCGATGAGATTTCTGGTGTTGAAGATGCTACAGTAGGTCATCATTACAGCCATCATTAGGTATAGTTAACTATTAGTCAGTGCCACTCAATATAGCCATACTTTGTGTGTGTTTTCCCTCTGCACAGTATGCTGCTGCATCAAGACAACAGGTATTTTGTTGCGCACATCAATGTGTAGGATGAAACCAGCTAGGTGTCTTTGTGATTGTGCTGTCTGTGTGTTTCTGGTGTGTTTCACTCGTGTGCACGATGTGTGCTGTAAGTGAAAGTCAATTGCTGTGATTATGTGGCAGTAATTGAACAGGGACGGTGTGTTTAATTGAGTTGTTTGTCCTTGATGCTCCTCTATAGTAGCAGATTTGCGCTAGTGTGTGTGTGGGGGGGGGCTTTACTGTTTATTGGTTTACTGCATTTGTAAGCTGTTTAAATATGTTTGTTCTTCTTTGCCTGTTTATAAAATAGCTTACTATATGTTTTTTTGTGTGTCTTTAAGGCTTCAGTCTGTTATGTTATTCTTGTGTGTGTGTGTGTGTGTGTGTGTGTGTGTGTGTGTGTGTGTGTGTGTGTGTGTGTGTGTGTGTGTGTGTGTGTGTGTGTGTGTGTGTGTGTGTGTCGTATAGGCACTGGCTCTCTATCTGATGTGCCTCCTGGGTTCTCTCACCCAAATCAAATGGTAGGAAACATCAATTTCACCACTCTCCCCTCTCTTCTTATCTAATCCTCCCCTGTCTCTCAAGCCTCTTCTCTCCTTCTCCCCCTCCTCCTCCTCTTCTAGTCTGCCTTCCTCTTCTCCTTCCCTCCAGCTCCTCTCCTCCTCCTCCTCCTGTCTCTGTCTGTCTTCTCCTCCTCCCCCTCTCCTCTCCCTGCTCTCTCTGTCTCTGTGGAGGTGTGATTACCCTCCTCCCCTGAACAGTGGTGATCTGAGCATCCGTGTGTGCACTGCGTCAGGCGTGTGTCTGTCTGCCTGCGTGCACGCTTGTGTGTGCGCGTTTGTGTATGTGTGTGTGTGTGTGTGTGTGTGTGTGTGTGTGTGTGTGTGTGTGTGTGTGTGTGTGTGTGTGTGTGTGTGTGTGTGTGTGTGTGTGTGTGTGTGTGTGTGTGTGTGTGTGTGTGTGTGTGTGTGTGTGTGTGTGTGTGAGCAATGGTGATCTGAGCATCCTGGCGCTGGGCATTGTGCAGAGCGATTCATGGGCCACGTCTCCAGATGAATGTCTCCATTCACAGTTACACTCTCTCCATTAGACGCTGCCTCCGCTGTGTCGGAACGCCTTGTTGTCTTCTTTTTTTTCCCCAATAAAAAAAACAATTAAATCTGGACAAAACAAGCCAGGATAAAACGGTGCACCTGAGAACAGCAAGGGCCGAATCTTTAACTGAATTCACACAATCTCTAGCGTCTGTCGCGTTCATATGCATACAGACAATCAGTCTCATACCCTGTACCCTATAGTCTTACGTTCTTGCACCCATGTATGTTTGTGTGTTTATTTTATAGGCACGCACACAAACATACTATCTCTCTCACTCACTCACACACTCACACACACAAATATAAGCACACATATAACATAATGATGTTCTTTTCCCCTCCCTCTCTTAGAAGAGCCCCTGCAGAGTTTTTTGTCCATGGGGGCATACCACCATGTCCCTCGGGCGGGGTTGTATGTTCGGGACAGGTACCCACCTCAGGACCTGATCCAGAGGGCCTTTGAGCTAGAGAGAGACAGGAAGGTGGGCACTGATGACATCCCCGTCCCGCGCCAACGCAAGGTATACTGCACCACGGGCACACACACACATTTGCACACACTGGCACATACATACAATCCCTCTCACACATACACACACACACACACACACACACACACACACACACACACACACACACACACACACACACACACACACTTGTGCACCCTGTTCTACAAGTGTGTTAACTATACACACACATCACACACATTGATTTACTATTACAATAAATCACTGGATTTCAATTTCCCACAAATCTGCATTGATCAACTTCAGGTGTAAATGTGTTGTGTGGTTCATGATTACCTCACTTTGAATGTTGTTTTGTATGTTGGCGGTTCATGATTACCATAATTTACTAAATATACATTATAATATTAGGCCAGTTGATTGCACTGTTTATTATTCAAAGGCAATGTACTTGAAAGGGGATACCTAGTCAGTTGTACAATTGAATGCATTCAACTCAACCCCTCTGAATCAGAGAGGTGCAGGGAATTGCCTTAATCGACGTCATCGGCGCCCAGGGAGCAGTCGTTGTTGGGGGTTAACTGCCTTGCTCGAGGGCCCTTGAGGGATTCAAAACCAGCAACTTTTCGGTTAACCGCCCAACGCTTTACCAGGTGTCTTTACCGCTTTCATGCCTTTCTGTAGGGAGGTCGTCACAGTGGGAGACAACCATAGGTTTAAGTCAACTCTTCACAGTTGATGTTGAGATTAGTGTTTTTCAGCTACTATTTAATGAACCTGCCAGTTGAGGGCTTGTGAGGCGTCTGTTTCTCAAACTAGACAATCTAATGTACTTGTCCTCTTGCACCGGGGCCTCCCATTCCTCTTTCTTTTCTGTTTAAAGTCAGTTTGCGCTGTTCTGTGATAGGAGTAGTACACAGTGTTGTACGAGATCTTTAGTTTCTAGGCAATTTCTCGCATGGAATAGCCTTCATTTCTCAGAACATAGACTGACGACTTTCAGAAGAAAGCTATTTTGAGCCTATAATCGATCTTGATGCTCCAGATACTCAACTAGTCTAAAGAAGGCCAGTTTCATTGCTTCTTTAATCAGAACAACAGTTTTCAGCTGTGCCAACATGATTGCAAAAGGGTTTTCTAATGATCAATTAGCCTTTTTTTTATTATAAACTTGGATTAGCTAACACAATGTGCCATTGGAACACAGGAGTGATGGTTGCTGATAATGGGCCTCTGTACTCCTATGTAGATATTCCATTTAAAAAAATGTGGAGTTTCCAGCTACAATAGTCATTTACAACATTAACAATGTCTACACTGTATTTCTGATCAATTTGATGTTATTTTAGTGGACAAATAATGTGCTTTTCTTTCAGAAACAAGGACGTTTCTAAGTGACCCCAAACTTTTGAATGGTAGTGTACGTCGTAGATAGTCAGTCAGTGTAGATGGCCCATGTTGTCTATCTGTGTTCTAGATGAGCTGTGTCAGTGTTCGGCTACGTTGTGGGCCTGTTCACTTGGGAAGACAATGTATTTCCTGGGGTTGTTCCCCCCCAGAGGCAGAACTGAATGGATCGCAGAGGCGTGGAGGAGAAATAAATTGGAGAAAAGGATAAATCGATGCTTGACGGAGAGTAAACAGACCTTCTAACCCCCGGCCCAAACGCTAGCGCTGACGTTTTCTCCTTGGGCTGTATTGGATTGGTATGCGGAGCTGAGGAGAGGGGGCTCAGAAAAGGACTTGGCCTACAAATGATGTCCTTTGTTTGATCCGTTAGGGAGGGGACCTCTACTGTCCCATGGTGACAGTGGGGGAGGGACGGTTCTAAGAAACATCTCTGTCAGCTTCCTCTAATGGAAGGGGGGTTTGAAGGGAGAGTGAAAGAAAGTATGTAGAGAGGTTTTTTTGGAGCCTTTACTTATCTTGAAAACCCAGTCAAAGGTAGAATCTAGGTGTTTCAACTAAATAGTATTAAGTTACATGAATGTAAGTGAGCAGTAAGTTTTGGTGGGCCCAAACTTAGCTCCAACATGAGAAAACTTTGGCAAAATGTCTGCCAACATAAAAGTATGTGTTTACTCCATTTGTCTCTAATGTTCATTCAACTAGATGTTTGTTTGTGTGGAATTTTACCAAAATAATGCCTGTGGAACTAAACTGAACAGAAATATTAATGCAAAATGCATAAATTTCAAAGATTTTACTAAGTTACAGTTTACATAAAGGAAATAAATGAATTAGGCCCTAATCCATGGATTTCACATGACTGGGAATACAGATACTGTATGCATCTGTTGGTCACAGATACCTTTAAAAAAGGTAGGGGCATGGATCAGAAAACAAGTCCGTATCTGGTGTTACCACTATTTACCTAATTCAGTGCGACACATCTCCTTAGCATGAAGTTGATCAGGCTGTTGATTGTGGCCTGTGGAATGTTGTCCCACTCCTCTTCAATGGCTGTGTGAAGTTGCTGGATATTGGTGGGAACTGGAACACGCTGTCGTACAGGTCGTTCCAGAGCATCCCCAACGTGCTCAATGGCTGACATGTCTGGTGAGTATGCAGGCCATGGAAGAACTGGGACGTTTTCAGCTTCCAGGAATTGTGTACAGATCCTTGTGATGCAGATGCTGAGACATTAGGTGATGGTGGCGGATGAATGGCAAGACAATGGGCCTCAGGATCTCGTCACAGTGTCTCTGTGCATTCAAATTGCCATTGATCAAATGCAATTGTGTTTGTTGTCCATAGCTTATGCCTGCCCATACCATAACCCCACTGCCACCATGGGGCACTCTCTTCACAATGTTGACATCAACAAACTGCTTGCTGACACGACGCCATACGTGCTACGCTGTCTGCCATCTGCCCGGACAGTTGAAACTGGGATTCATCTGTGAAAAACACCCTTCTCCAGCATGCCAGAAATTCATCGGTTCTGCAAACCCACAATTTCATCAGCTGTCCGGGTGACTGGTCTCAGACAATCCTGCAGGTGAAGAAGCCGGATGTGGAAGTCCTGAGCTGGCGTGGTTGCGCGTGGTCTGAGGTTGTGAGGCCAGCTGGACATACTGCTAAATTCTTTAAAACGATGTTGGAAGTGGCTTATGGTAGAGCAATTGACATTCAATTATCTGGCAACAGCTCTGGTGGACATTCCTGTAGTCAACATGCCTCCTCAAAACTTGAGACTTCTGTGGCATTTTGTTTGCACTAAACAGGGATGTAAGCAAAATTGTGAACAACATTTTAGAGAAATAAGATTTTTGTGCATTTGGATCATTTCTGGGATCTTCTATTTCAGCTTTCACTTTACATGTTGCATTTATAATTTAGTTCAGTACAGTTAGTTACACACAGTGCTTTTTTACCTATCTTTTTTACCCTTTATTCACCCCAATTTCATGGTATTAATATTGGTAGTTACAGTCTTGTCCCATCACTGCAATTCCCTCACAGACTCAGGGGAGGCGAAGGTCGAGAGCCGTGCATCCTCCAAAAACACAACCCAGCCAAGCCACACTGCCCGCTTAACCCAGAAGCACCAATGTGTCGGAGGAAAAACCGTACACCTGTTGACCATGTCAGCATGCACTGCACCCCGGCCCGCTCCAGGAATCGCTAGAGCGCAATGGAACAAGGACATTCCTGCCAGCCAAACCCTCCCCTAACCGGGACAATTGTGTGCCGCTACATGGGTCTCCCAGTTGCGGTCGGCTGCGACAGAGCCTGGACCTCTAGTGATACAGCAAGCACTGCAAGTCAGTGCCTTAGACCACTGCGCCACTCGGGAGGCACTTACATACAACAATTGCATTGTGCATGTTCATTTATACAGTAACTCGTATTCAACATGTCCTCACCTGGGATTTGAACTCCCCACCTCTTGGTTCACAGCATTCCATGAACCATGAGGTTGTGAGTTCAAATTCCAGGTGAGAACATGGTGAATAATAATGATTGTATAAATGCACAATGTATGTATTTCAAATATGTATGGCGAAAACATTGCATGTTTAAAGCACTGTGTGTAAGTAGCTCCACAGTGTTTTGTTTAGGTAAAAATAACCATTTCTAGTTGAATGAACATATTTGGCTAAATGTGAAGCAGCGGAATCCGCAGATTCAGTGCCTCCCGACTACAGACCCACTATGAACTTTCCGGTTCAAATCCTCCACCTCGACAACATATTTGTTTTACCCAAATATCACATTCACCAACCTTTGCCGACAGATATTCATTTTTAAATCAGAAGAGATGATCTTAAAACTAATATTTCAGATGGGAGTGATGTGCTTGACTTTAGAGTTCAAACATTCCTATGATTTTATGTTCAGTCCGATTTCCCCCCTGTGCTCACACAGTCTATTTAGCCTATTTTGGCAGTGGTGGAAAAGTACCTAATTGTCATACTTGAGTAAAAGTAAAAGATTCCGTAATAGAAAATTACTCAAGTGAAAGTCACCCATTAACATACTACTTGAATAAAAGTCTAAGAGTATTTGGTTTTAAATATACTGAAGTATCAAAGTAAATGTAATTGCTCAAATATGCTTACGTATCAAAAGTACAAGTATAAATAATTTTAAATTCCTTATATTAAGCAAAGCAGACTGCGCTAGTTATTTATTTATTTACAGATAGCCAGTTGCACACTCCAACACTCTGAAATCATTTACAAACGAAACATGTGTTTAGTGAGTCCACCAGATCAGAGGCAGTAAGGATGACCAGGGATGTGCTCTTGATAAGTGTGTGAATTGGACCATTTTTCTGTCCTCCACCAGCATTCAAAATGTAATGAGTACTTTTGGGTGTCAGGGAAAATGTATGGAGTAAAAAGCACATAATTGTCTTTAGGAATGTAGTGAAGTAAAAGTTGTCAAAAATATACACTGTAAAGTACAGATACCCCCCAAAAAAGTACTTTACTTACTTTAAAGTATTTTTACTTAATTATTAAGTTCTTTACACCACTGTATATTGGACTCATATTTTCTACTATTCCAAAAACAAGGTATGATGGCATTTACTGTAGTTTCTAGGTTATTTAGTTTAGTTTCTAGTTTCTAGGTCTCTGTGATTTTTATAGTTTTGCAGTTGTTCTTACCCCCTCTGGGCTTTTATTTTCACAAATGACGTTAGAAGGAACTGAAATCCATCAGTGCACTTAGAGTTTATGTGAGTGTTTGAATAACACTTCATTCTATCGAAGTATATCAGTAAGATCTCCCTGGATTCTGAATTTCTTTCATTTATTTACCACCATGTCTCATGTTTGGGATGTGTCTATTTTTTTATCTTTTAGAATTCCGAACTGGTTCATCATCCGGTGCAGTCCTTCAATGTTCTGGATCTGGATGATACTGATGGAGCAGACCTCCACTCCCACCTAAAGCTCATGTGGAACACTCTCAGGGATAATGTGAAGACCAACTGGTTTCTCTATAAGTCCATTACAGGGAATCAGTCTCCACAGGTGACTGACTACCAGAGACAATACAGTATTTATTCTGCGTTCGCTGTCTTCTGTCTATTTGTTAGTTGTCTGCATGGGTTAATGATCCTCAATACAGCTCATTGTGTTTTGTGTGTGTTATTTCTGCCATCATGTTTGAGTTTGCTGTTTGTTTGTCTCTTCCAGTTAAGATGGGCAGACATTGCCCTGCAGAACTTCCTGGGGTCAGGACCAGTGGTGGGGGTAGAGCCTCCTGGGATGATGCATAAACTCCGTGACAGTGTGGGCGGAGTCACCAGGTCCTCACCACCTCAAAAAAGGACACAGCTATTGCATGATGTCGCCGTGGACGTCCGAGAGATGCCCCTTACGGATCTTCTCCGAACCAGCAGAGCAACGGCACGCAGGGCAGACCGTGGGCAGGGGCAGAGCAGGGGCACCGGCCAGTGAGGGCAAGGGGCACAGTTGAAACATCATTATCTCTCAGACCTGGTCCAACAGAGACTGTAAAGAGAACTATGGGATCTGTGTGTTTACATTTGCCTAAATGTGAGAGCGGGAGAAAGACATTTTCTACATTAGCCTTAATAAAGAGGATGAGGTTTATGAATAAAAAAACATTCTCACACTCTTACACAAAAACGTTTTTGTTTAGAAAATAAATAATTCTGCACAATTCTCAATAACCACCTCCTGTTTTGACTCTTGCTGCCAAAGTTGTAAAGGTTTATAAAAGCTACATTTGTGTTTTTGTTTTTACTTCATGGAAGTGTGAATTCAGCTCAGGAAAATGAATTACATTCTCATTAACTGACTGTGTCATTCCTCATTGGGTTGGACAAACAACAAATGACAGTTCAGCTGTCTAATTTCTCCCTGTCCTCCACTGATCTCAAATAACCACATGATAATCCAGATAATAGCAATTTGAACGCTCTCGGCCTTTTATCAAAAACAAATTTTAAATGCACACTGACAAAGAAACAAATAATTGGTTGGCTCATGTCCTCAATGTTTTCAGGACCCACATTTCCACTTGTAATGGAGGGACACGGTTTTATAGGTACTTGTATAAGACAATACAATCACACATTGGGCATAGAAGAGTGAGATACATTGTTTTATTAAGGCGAGGACTAACACAACCATCTACACACTTGATAACACTAACATGACGGTAGGCCTAGCCCGTTTGATTTTAACAAGAGTATCAAAACATTTATCAAAACAAAACAACATGATCAAAAAGTTTATTTCCCAAGATGTTGTTTGTGAACATAAGATCTTTCTCCCAGATTACCATGGTACCGCTGTGAAGTACCTCTGCAGTATTGACACGGCTATATTGATGTTTCAATTAGAATAGCGTTACATAGCGCAGCAGCATGGTAACACAGCATCACCAACCATCTGCTCCGACTCCACGTCTGACGAACGAGGCACGTGGGGCTAATCGAGCCGCACATGAGCGATGGGACCGCGAGATCTCGCACACACGCACGCACGCAGACACACACGTACAAAGATATACCATCACTCTCTCACACATACATAGATACATAGACACACTCGGTCTGTCTCACACACACGTGTCCATGCAGAGAAAGAAGGGAGGAACCGAAGGGAGGCTCCTCACCCTCGAGTTCAGACACCCTATAGGGACAACCTCTGATTCCATCTCTCCCTTTTCGTTTTGATAGGATCACCTAACAGGGTAATAATGCATTGACAGGGAAGAGAGAATCATACCAGATGTGTGTGGAGAATTCTTCAAAAGCGCATCCGACAAAAAGATTTGAAAAGGAAATGCTTTGTGCCAGGTTGGCGTGCTGGGAGGGTATGAAATAATTCAGGGCATTATGCTTGGCATTACTGTCTGCCAACCCTAGAATCAAAGACATGGTCGTGTGGATTACCTCCCTAATCTGTTGATGCTTTTGAGGAGCGATGCAGGTGTTTATGTGCCAGGTTTTTTTGTGTGTGTATTTTCGGGAGAAGTGTTAGGTTGTAAATCTGCGTTAAATTCTTTCTGGGGAATAAGACATGATGAAATGGAGCCAAGAGATCTCACTGGAAGCGTGGCACGCTTTATTTTAAAACAGCATGCTGTTGAGATAGTTGTAATACCGCTGCCAATGTGGAGGAGGAGAATGTAGGCATATACACCACTTGTTGACTTACTTGACAGTTATGGTAGGAGGAAACTACAACTTCTGAACTACTAGGCTACGATCTAACAATTTACCAACTAACAATACCTACTAACATGTTTTTTTGTACAACCAATGCTAAAAATACCTCCGTTTTAAAAGTTGAAATGAACAAGATCAAAACTACATCCATAGCTCTAGGACCAACCCATCTTATTTTCGGGGGTGGTTAGTCTAAAGATCAGCTCATCAGTGGACTTCCAGAGAAGTATACATTGGATAATCCTCCCTTTTTCTCTTCACTGGGGTGGTCTCATCCAGGTTTAAAGAGGGACAGAATACACCTCCCACCACAATAGAGTCGAACCACTGGGGCTCTGCTTGCTGAGGGGTGCAGCTTTAAGCAGGCCTTTGAGGGGCCTAATTGCATTGGAATACAGGAGCCTGAGAGCTTGGCTCTGATCACACCGACATGTGGAGGGCTCGCTCCCCAGCACCTCCAGAGCCATACTTTGCCAAACCCTTCACAATACACACAATTAATACTCTCCATGCTCTCCCTCTCACTACTCTACCGCTCTTTCTCTTTTCGTCACTCCTTTCTTTCTGTCTTTCTTTCTTTCGTTCTCTCCCTCTCGATCCCTCACTCGCATGCACACACACACACGCACACGCACACGCACACGCACACACACACACACACACACATACACACACACACACACACACACACACACACACACACACACACACACACACACACACACACACACACACACACACACACACACACACACACACACACACACACACACACACACACACACACACACACACACTATTAATTCTCACGCAACCTGTCAATCCAATTTCCTTTGATACATACACCAATTACAGCATGGAATATATATAAGAGCTGTAGGGGTGAAACATGGGTCAACTTAACACACACCAATCCTTACACAAGTAGCCTATACTACTTGTTGAATAATGTACCGGTATGTAATTACCTTGCAAAAATCTAGTAAGTATATGCAGTTAATTCCTCTCTATATGGTGACATAACCTGACCACTGAAAGGTAGCCACGGTCTAATGCAGTGGGATATTGGTCTGAATATAGCTAAGGTTTTCAAGGACATGTTTCAGTGGTTTTACATATCAGACTACCTGTTACCTCCATGTTAAATTATGCCTGTGTCTAAGTCTAAATCCTTTCTATTCATGTCTAACCTATGGCATGAGAATTATAACCATTGTATTTCCTCCAGTTCAGTACAATTGGAGGAGGGGACCGGAAGTGGTCACAGGCATGTCCTGAATGTTAATATGGTAACATCACATCTACATAATGCAAAGTGAGGGATTCGTCTATGAGGCCAACAGGTCTGTCTTCATCCTAATTATTATCAAATTGGGGTTTTCCAGTGACAAAAAAAGAGAAAAGAATACCTACCAATACGTTTTTTTCTCCCAGATGACCATTTGTAAGATTGCTTGCTGAAAGAGTGAGATAGTAGGCTAAGTGAGATTAAAGGTTTAAAGAGCGGTTGTGTACGTTAATAGGCCAACTCTCTAAACGTGAATCAATGGAGTGTGTATGGAACAATTGAAGATTTTAAAAACATCATATATTTAACTAACTCATCATTAGATTTTTCATTACATGAACAATTTATGAAATGTAATTATTTTCCCCCACAGCATTTGAACACAAACGAGTTCTTGTGAAAAATTCGCAGAGGGATACGAGTTGATGTATGGGGAGACAGTTACCTAATTAGACCGTTAAAAATTGAAACTTTACAGCATGCGGGTCATATAATTACTGTTAATTTAACGCTCAGATTCTCCATCGTTAATTTTTATTCCCTTAAATGTTTGGCAGCAGCTCTTGGAGCACAGGAATATATTCTACTGTATGGGAAAGCACACTGCCCCCTCCGAATGAATTACCACGGACCCCGCAGTCCAAATAACAAGACTCGCATCATTTATGCGTTGTTAAGCCATGTAATTGAACGACCCATAGTTTGCATATTACACCATTAAAATAATGTGCTTTGCATTTCTCCCAACACGACTATTTAAGCCTGTGTGGCGATGTGGTAATTCCTTGAATTACAGCCCTAATTACCACAAATGTTCTTTTGATTTGGATGGTTTCAGTGTTACGCCACAATGATGATATAAAACAAATTAATTACTGAACCATGCCTTGAAACTTTTGTGCTTGGACTTTAATCCTTTCATATTTGCACTGTGTGATATGCACAGTCTATTTGATTATGTTTATATTCATATATTAATAAGGATTATTTGTTGCGACATGTCAAGAGAATACTCAGGTCAAACTATTGGTATAATGGATGGATGCACAAATCTGTGGATAATGCCATTCAGTCAACCCGGATTGTTAATCTACACTCTTATGAAAAAAATGTTCTGGATAAAACCGGAAAGGGTTCTATGCTTGCTTCATATATGGCATCCCTTAAGGTTATATATATAACCGAAATTGGTTCCATATAGAACCCTATATGGAGTCCAAGGGTTCTATATGGAACCAAGTTTGGTTCAGTGAAGAAGAACCTTAGAATCTAGAACCTTCAGGTGTGCCATATATGAAGCAAGCGATATAAATAACCCTTTTTGGTTTTATCCAGAACATTTTTTTGTGTATTGAACTAATCAGATAATTAATTACCAGTAAACTGTTCCACGCTAAATGAAAGATTGTTTCGATTATCCAATAATGGTACCTAATTTTAATAGGCCTATATGCCTTTATTATGTGCATTGACGGTGTGTTAAGCTTGTATTGTATTATTAAGCTTGTTTTGATCGTTAGCTTTTTAAAAATATTCGATTGAATTCATATTAGATTTCAATCTATTTTAGTTTCCCCCAAAAAAATATTCATACTGTTTTTGAACACGTTGTAGGCCTATTTGTTCTGGCGGTCAATTCCATGAGCCAAAATATGAACATATTTACTCGGGATATTTCAGAGGGCTATTCTATTTGGCCTGCACACCAGACTGATAGGTTAGGCTACTATTAAAGAAGACTCAAGCGGGTAGTTTGGCCTAATATTTGTGACGGAAAATGTGCTTGAATGATGCACAAAAGTTTGAGAATGGAGAAGTGGGGCCAGTTTTAACCCCTTATGTCGTTTGTAGGCCTATCATAACTAGTCTAACAGGCATACACAGAAACTCTCTCACTCCTCCCTCCCTCCCTCTCATCCCTTCTCCTTCAACGTTCCCACTAACACCCACTCCCTCCTTTTCTCCCTCCAGCCTTTGTCCTGCCAGAGGGCCCCTTTAAATAGGCCTTTAGATATTCAAGAAGAGGGGGCGAAAGTAGCTGTGACGTGAGCTCTGTTGTTTCATTTACTCCTCTCTATGGCAACCAGCAGTGGTTCGACAAGAATGTCTCTCTTTGGA
This sequence comes from Oncorhynchus keta, assembly GCF_023373465.1. NCBI lineage: Eukaryota > Metazoa > Chordata > Actinopteri > Salmoniformes > Salmonidae > Oncorhynchus > Oncorhynchus keta. The sequence continues at coordinate 52,623,894 of NC_068454.1, forward strand.
CAATGTCCTATCCTATCCCTGAGCCGCACAGAGAGGAGGAGGAGAGAGAGGACAGCAGCTGTGGCGGGTTTGACACCTGCGCACCACGCCACGGATCGAGGCATGATCTCACTAAGCCGCTTGTATGCACTTCTGTCCTTGATGCTTCACTGACTAAACATCAGCCAGTCGACTCCCACTCTAAGAAACATTTTAGCCGTATATTGGCCTAAGTGAGAGAAAAAAAAAGTCTTTTTTTTTGTATTACTGACTAGTAATTAGCTGGTTGATAAACTGGATCAGGTTATTTATATCTGGAGTTGAATTGAAAACCTACAGGACGGTGGCTCTCCAGGAACAGGTTTGGAGAGCCCTGTTGTAGACTACTAGGCCTACTACGCCTATAGGCCTACAATCTCAAATCATAAATGGAGGCTATGACTAGGCCTATAGACACAGAGTTGGGTAGGTTACTTTCTAAATGTAATCCATTACAGTTACCTGTCCAAAATTGTAATCCAGTAATATAACTTTTGGATGACCCAAACTCAGTAACAATCGGATTACTTACAGTTACTTTCCCTTTCCCATCGAAAGTATTTGGTGTGTCACCATCGTAGTGGTGACTTGTGGTCAGAGCTCGCTCAGGTGGAACAAACTTAAACTTGCGCCTTTTTTCGAAAATAAATTGAATGTCATTGGAAAACAGAAATGTGTCATAGGGTATTTTTTCGCAAACATCCCTTCTCATTAAAAAAAACACAGTAAGTAATAGCTTTTTTTAAAGTATCTGTAATCTGATTACAATATTTTTGCTGTTAACATAACTGATTACAGTTAGTTTTTTTGTAATCAGATTACATGATTAGGCTACATGTAATCAGATACTCCCCAACCCTGTATAGACAATATGTGTATAGGCCTACTTCAGACATAAATATTGATTTCCTTGTACTATTATATAATGTATTTATTACTTATGTTCCCTATATTTTAATCAATTAAGTAGCATATTGAAATCTAATTGTCCAAAGATCATACGTTTAATGGGTTCGATTTGAAAAGTATACTTAGGCAACACAACACTAGTCTTGCCTATATAACCGAATTCAGCACTGTGCTTAACGCGTTACGTTCACTTCTAAGCCACTGTGGAACGTTTGTTGAGTAGGCGCAATTTAATCATGGTATGCAAACTTTGGCTATAGTTAGTTAGGCCTACAGCTGGAAACACCTAAGCAGATGCAATGCTAATTGAAATATTTGAAATGTTGTTGCAAAAAAATGTTCTGTTCCTGTCTCTGTTCCACAGGCCTTTTATGTAATCTGCCTTGTCACGCACAACTTTTATAATCTCTTGCCGTCATTGTTTGACATTGTTGTGGTGGTCCAACTTTTTTGTTCTATTTGTAGACGTTTTATATTCGTGTAGGTCTCCATAATCCAAACATGTTCAACTTGGTATTTACAAATTACATCAACGAATTTTTCTACTAAACCTAAACCAAATAAAATAGTGCCCAAACGAATATCTGAAAACTCGTACTATTTCAGACCCGATTACACACACACACACACACACACACACACACACACACACACACACACACACACACACACACACACACACACACACACACACACACACACACACACACACACACACACACACACACACACACACACACACACACACACACACACACACACACACACACACACACACACACACACACGCACAGTCCTAAACAACAATGACATCATAGCCAATGAACAGCGTGCCCATAGTTGTACATTATGCACTCCGGTTTTAAATGCATACTCCAACTATTAAACAGTCTATTATCACAAATGGCGTTTAATACAAGACTGCTATGTCTAGCTTCTGATGTAAACAATTTGAGTCATAAGTAACCTATTACTGAACGTTTATATTTTAAGGTTTACACCTTCATATGGCGCCAAGACTAGTTTGATTCTAAAAGTTTATTGTGCTTAGCCTTATATTTGTATTGTCATACAATTACATCCCAGTATTGTAGAGCACGTGTAATGCAGAGGGAAATGGCATTACATCACCGACATTGTATACAAACAGATCACGTAACACATGCACACGCAAAGTACTGTCAGTGGCACAAAGCATGTATCTATACAGGTTCACAGTAAAACATGTTTTCATTCCCTGCATTTTTGGCCATAAAAAAATAATTATGCACTACAATCATTTCCATCATGCAACCAGCACTGATCCTCGCAATAAGTCTCAGTTACTCTCATTCGGCTATTCAATATCAATGAATCCATATCCTATCTCATAGTATAAGCCTAGTAACACAATAAATACATAACACATGTAACTGCAACTATCCGCCTACTACCTCAAACAAAACTTTATCCTTGAAGAAAAAAAAGTTTTCGCCACAATCACTGAACGACCAAAATATGAAAATGCCCACACAGTTATTATAAGTATTAATAACATTTCATGTCTAAAAAAAAGAGTTATTTAAATACAATAAATACTAACACAATTTACTCCAAATAAATAGGAGAAAATCTATAACCGTACTCAAATGGACATTTCACAAAAGCATTTGAAGCACGCATCACTCGAATGATCTGCAATCACGATATTCATATATTGGTTTAAAACATTATCGTATTAATTTGAGTAAATTCCTTACAGTTCCATTTGAAACCTCGGCCAGTGCCTATCCCCTCTCTCGGTTTTCCATGCCGCACTCGGTCTCTCACGTTTCAGAGGTGCCGCAGCAGAACTCGCAGTTCTCTAGAAATAGGTAGTGTTTGTTGAGACTCTCTAACGTCCAATGGGTGGGCTGTTGCCAGTAGCAACCACGTCCATCAGCCATTTCTGTCCAATAAACAGCGGGACGAGGCGGAGTGCAGGTGCGCGCCGCTGTGTCCACTTGGCAGAGTGCCTGGGAGACGCCTGTGGCAAAACAGTAACTGTCAAATGCAAGGTTCCTTTAATAAGAGCGATCAGTCCGGCTCCGAGAGTCATGGCGACCACAGCGTCTAATCATTACAATATCCTCACCTCCAGCGCATCCATTGTGCACTCGGAGCCCGGGAGCATGCAGCAAGCATCGGCGTACAGGGACGCGCAGACCCTGTTGCAGAGTGACTACTCATTGCAGAGCAACAGTCACCCGCTCAGCCACGCGCACCAGTGGATAACGGCACTGTCGCACGGAGAGGGAGCTCCGTGGTCAACCAGTCCGCTCGGCGAGCAGGACATCAAACCCGCGGTGCAGGGCACCAGAGACGAGATGCACAGTTCAAATAACCTGCAGCACCAGCACCAGCCGCGACCGCCCCACCTGGTGCACCAGTCACATGGGAACCACCACGACGCCCGAGCGTGGAGAACTACCGCAGCCCACATACCCAGCATGGCAACATCCAATGGCCAGAGCCTTATTTATTCACAGCCCGGATTCGGCGTCAACGGCCTGATTCCAGGCAGCGGACAGGGAATGCACCACCACAACCTAAGAGATGCACACGAAGACCACCACAGCCCGCATCTCAGCGACCACGGCCACCAGGCGTCCCAGCACCAGCAACAGAGTCACCACGACCATTCGGACGAGGATACACCGACCTCCGACGACTTGGAGCAGTTCGCCAAGCAGTTTAAGCAGCGGAGGATCAAGCTGGGCTTCACTCAAGCTGACGTCGGACTCGCCTTGGGAACGCTGTATGGAAATGTGTTTTCCCAAACCACTATTTGCAGGTTCGAGGCCCTGCAGCTCAGCTTCAAAAACATGTGTAAACTCAAGCCTTTGTTGAACAAGTGGTTGGAAGAAGCGGATTCCACCTCGGGCAGCCCAACCAGCTTGGACAAAATCGCTGCACAAGGGAGGAAAAGGAAAAAACGGACCTCTATCGAGGTAAGCGTAAAAGGGGCGTTGGAGACCCATTTCTTGAAGTGTCCTAAACCCGCAGCGGCGGAAATTACTTCCCTGGCGGACGGTCTACAGCTGGAGAAAGAGGTGGTGAGGGTTTGGTTTTGTAACAGGAGACAGAAAGAGAAACGGATGACTCCTCCCGGTGGACCGCTTCCTGGAACCGAGGATGTGTATGGGGACACACCGCCACATCATGGAGTCCAAACACCGGTTCAATGAACAATAACGGACCACTATTAGACTTTTCCTGATTTTGTTTGTCTTGAAAATTATATATAATTCACTGGACTATGAGCGATAGTGGGTGTTTTATGTATAATAGCCTAGCCTATGGCATGAGTAGGCTACTTACACAATATCTGCATTGAATACCATTCAAAACCCGAATATCATTAGCGATGGAGTGGAAATTGTTTTCTTCAAGAGCTAAGCGAACACATGTTCGAGGATATGCCTAGCACTGTGACTCAACGCAGTTTCAAGGTGTAGCCCTATTGTGAAAAATATTTGGCGTAAAGGAAATTATCGTTAAAAACTAGCCTCGGGATTCATAGCTAAAATGGTTTACATTCTCGCCTTTTGTGGTGTATTCAACACATGGCGCTGCGGAATCATCATGGTTTTGTTCTGGACGTGTGGGTCCGACAAGAAAAGTCATGACAGCTGCATTCGACAAAACATAGCCTAAACGCCATTTCTCTGTCCCAGACAAGCAGCTGGGGGTTGAGCATCGGTTGAGCAATGTGTGAGGGTTGATCATCCGTCAGTCATCTTTTTCCAGTTAGTTTTGACATTCAACATTGCTTTGAGGCGTTTAGGCAAATGATTATGTGCGAAATCGTTATTATTTTAGCCTGTTACCTGTTATATCCCTATTATTATTATTGTTGTTGTTGTTGTCAAGAGCAGTTCGAAGGAGCTCCTTGAATAATTGATACCACATAAGTCATATGGTTTTAAAATTTCGTTTGGACGCACACAGGAGCACATCATCCTTCTCGTTCTCTCAATGATATCAGCACGTGTGGATCAAACACAAAAGGCTGCCAGCACTGAGCTCCGCTCCACGCCACGCGGCCAGCAGCTAGCAGTCAGGTCACGGAAGGGCTACGTGGCGATGGAAACCTGGCACTTTTCTAGAGCAAGATATATCACCAAGTTTCACAGAACATTGTGATCAATTTTGTAAATATTGTATAACTAAACAGTCACGGCTTAGTTCCTTCTCACTGGGGCACTTTTTTTCTTTCGGTGTTTTCAAAACAAAAACAGGTTTTAGCTGTTTATTTTTTTATTCCAAATGGTTTTGACACAATTTTTAGGTTTCAATAGCCTACCTTGTATTTTTATTTAAAGTTATTTGTAGCTGAAATTATGCTTGTTGTTTGCAGTGTAATGTGTTTGAGAAGCATTTTATGTTCAATTCAGAGGGATTTCATTGATGTGAGTTCAATTGGATTGGCAGAATTGACTTCACATGTTGTCCTGACATTGGCTTTCAATAATGTCCACCTGACATTATATTTTTGAATCAAATATATGCTTTAAGTAATTATTATGGTCTAATTGATTGGCAACTAAATAATTAATCAGCCCACAGATTGGCAAAAGAAGGCGATATGCTCGCTGAAATATATTTTATTTAAAAGATGTATAATTCCTTTACAAAAGGAAATAGATATTTAAGTGTTCTACATTTTATATCAACTTTTAAAAACAACGTGGACCCTTTGTCAAAAACAAGTCACCTGACATCACATATCATGAAAATAATAATAAGAATAATATATTATTATTATTTTATTATTTATCATAGGGTGAGGATTTTATTTGATCCTTGCCACCTTTCTTTTGTTTTGGTATCATTGCGATATGGGAATAATGATCAAATACGTTAATTTTATAATTTTGTTATTGAGATTGTAATTTATTCTATAAGGACTTTTATAGATGACAAAGTACAATAGATATATAAATGGCATCGAAAAGGCTTATGGAATATAGGCTAGTCAGAAAGGGGGAGAGATAGTATTTTTTATTTCAGGGGGATTGCCATAGCCTATACCGTCAATGCTACGTGTATATACATGTTTTATGATAACCATATGGCTTGTTCTCCGTAGCTTTGTTTCATTTTATGCAAATTATATCCAGGGACTTGTGTTCTTCTCATTTACTTTTGTTTTTTTAAAGAAAAAAGTTAATGGTATTGATCGTATTTCTTCTGTAGCTTGAATTAATCGACCAATCACACAATTCTCTGATAATCAAACTGTGGGATGTACAAATTCGATGTTTTTTTTTGGTTTTGTTTATTGTTTTTTTCCCCCGCGTTTGTCACATTCACTTTTAATTCATCTGGATAAACCTGGGGGGTAAACACGCAGATGGTGATGTGTAGGTAATATTTCACCACTTGATATCACATGAACAAAGACTTGCACATTTTTAAATAATGGGGTTGATATTAAAAAGCTTTTTTCAATGTCGAGATCTAATGTATTTTTATTTAAAGCTGCATAGAACATGGTCTTTCTGGCTATTTCCCACAATCTTTTTTAAATTGTATTCTCATCAAAGGTATTTTCGTGGTAAATCACGTCATGAAGACGAATTTGGTTAATGTTGAGTTTCGCAAGAAGAGAGGCATCGAATTGGTTAATACCATTTTGAAATTTAGAACAATAACAAGATTGAAATGTTTATCAGTTCATGGCCATGGCGCATTGTATTATGCCAACCAAATGCTAAAACCAGATTAATGCAAGTTACCGTTTCACGACAGCTATGCCATTTCTGTGCATTCGTTCATATTTACTGACTAGATACAAATATTTAATATGAGCAAATGGGTGGTGAGCCTCGGCTATAGGGAAAATATAGGCAAAAGGTCTATTTCGTTTCTGCTCTCTCAACAGCGTGCGGTCTTTTGTAGGCTAAATGTAGGCCTACATTCCACAGGTCACCATTGAGCCCTGTGGAGGTGTCGATTAGTGTCAATGAATCCATTCGAACATGGGTTCAAAAGAATAGGGCCAACAACTGCCCTCTATCGATCACAACCATAGACTTAGATAGACATGGCATCATTGTATCGGTCCTTATTATGGCGTCCGTGAGCGCATGGGCAGCGTTATTGGCAGCCCATTGAGGACTCCTCCATTTTGAAGTAGTCCATTTTCTTCTTCTACTACTTTTATGACCTGGCAAACAAACTGGAAGGGGGCATACTGCCATCTGTAGTGTGTTGTTTGAACATGTATGAAGCCAAGGTTTGTGATTTACTGCCAATGTTAGCTCATTACTATAATTCATTGGCTTATTCCTCCTGATGACCAGGATAGAATCACGTTGACTACTTCAAAATGGTGAAAGTCCTCATTGGCGCTGTACATGCTAAAACAAGTTCTTATTCCACAACTGATGATGGATCAGCCCCTATAGGGGCGGCTTATTTTAAATGCTTAGGCCTACCCTATAATAATGGACTTAAAAAGATTTGGCAAATCATTCCGCACGTTGTTAGATATCATGAAATATATTGAGGCAAAAAGTACAGGCAGTAGCCTAGAATTAACTAAATATAATCTAGATTTGAGAGACCTCTATTTAACTCTGTGGTCACAACCCAGACAAAGGCATGGCTCTCCGAGCCTTCGTAGCGTTAAGATCCTCTTTAGAATAATATTATGATGTATAGTAGCCGAGCTTTTCCCAAAACCATCGTTACTCAAGTTGCACAAAATAACGCTCGTTATTTATTGACGGCCTCAGACCACTCGTAGAACATCTAAGGGAGTCGTTAGATGCTTTTTGTTGCCGTCACTTTATACGCAATTTCCGTTTAACACTTAATCAAGAGGTTCGTCGGTCTGTCTGGGACTGCGGATAAGTTCAGAACGCAGTCGACTACAAATAGGCTAGCCTATGTTGCTTGTGTCTTTACATTTGTTACAAACAAACGAATAATAAAACGATGCGTGCTTCAAATGAAAACCGAGATGACTGCAAAATATAGGCTAAGCTATAGGCTTCGTGAGCCTATATTTAAATCACATTTAAATCAATTTGATGTTCATTCAATTGAATTATATTTGGCTAATTCTAGTCTGTACTTCTTGCCTCAATATATTTCACGATATCGAACAACATGTGCGGAATGATGCGCCAAATCTTGATTTGGTGCATTAGTATAGGGTAGGCCTAAGCATTGAGAGTAAGTCGCTTCAATATTTGCATCCAAAGCTGGTAATATCTATAGGAGCTGATCCATCGTCAGTATTGTAGATTCATTATAGTGCTATGGTAATATTTGAAAGTTGATCAGAGAGCAGCCCCACTGAGCACAGTCGTCAATTCAACGTCTATTCCACCTTGGTCATTTCATGACGTGGAAACAACGTTTATTCAACCAGTATGCCCAGTTGCTTCTCTTTCGACACAAATGGTCTGACGACGAACTACTCTACGTGCTTGTTTGGGAAAAAGTAAATAACAATGCATCTGGTATGATCGTAGTACATCACAACATCATGTTTATCTTGACCGGATGAAACATTTTGGAGGATAATATAATCCCAACATTTTTTTACCTTTATTTAACTAGGCAAGTCATTTAAGAACAAATTCTTATTTACAATGACGGCCTACCCCGGGCCAAATCCGGACGACGCTGGGCCAATTATGCGGACCGCAATGGGACTCCCAATCACGGCCGAAAGTAAATGCAGCCTGGATTCGAACCAGGTACTGCAGTGACGCCTCTTGCACTGAGATGCAGTGTATTAGACCACTACTCGGGAGCCCAATAATTCAAATCAAAATGCCATATTGTATTGCATAATTTATAAACATTGAATACACGTGGATGTCCCTTATTTTTTCAATTTTGTTTACATGCGATCATATGATGATAATCTGAGCCAATCATACTTATCAGCCTTTCTACCGACACAAACACTCGATGCTTCACAAGTCCAATAACGTTTTGATGTGAAAGGGTGGAAGGCATATTATCGATGGTTTGAAAGTGTTAATGTGACCGGATCTAATGGAATTTCATTAGTCTTGATATCGATAGGTAGGCCTAGGCTACTAACGGTAATGACATGATAAAGCAAATATATGCGTTCAACAGCATGCAGCAACAGCGATGCTGCTAATACCTTTATGGTTAGATGACTCCTTAGTGCCAATCTACCATTAACACCTTATTGATACATTTGGATGGGTTTGGCTGCAGGCTGCCTCAAAGACTCCCTACGAAAGGAGACATATCAATATGAGAACTGCAGAGCTTGGTCTAACATGCCTTCTTCCATAGGGGCTTTCTTTTGAGAACTTTTGGAAATTGCATATCCTAGCCTACATGACACATTTGTAGGCCTATGAACATTTACTGTTATTGCAGAGTGTCATTCTTTTTGAATTGTTATAAATTGTTTACATAGCCTTGGTTTATTTACTGAGCATCTTTGCATATACCAGTAACATGTTATATTTGAATAAAACTAAATATTCCAAAGGAATGTGTGCAGGAGCCCACAATGCCATTTCAATGTTTTGCATAAAATGCACCGGCCTCTGATCTATCTCGACCCTTACAGAAGCAACGCCTAATTATATTGCATCTGCAAGTGAGCGAATTAATATATATATATATATATATATATATATATATATATATATATATATATATATATATATATATATAAAAACTACATTTACTTCATTCGTTCACTTGCAGATGCAATTAATACTGCGACATGTTAATTACACCTTCCTCTTTATTTAGTTAGCTTGAAATTTCCCATTAGGCTCGCGCGGTACACGGTTTCTGCTTGGTGCTTATCCGCTACACGCAGCTCAAGTTGCGCAACGTCAATCCTCTGGTGCCATCTAGCGAGTCCTTGGCTGAATGATAGCATAAAAGAGGGGGCAGTTTAGTGTAGCCTAGGCCGACACATGGAACACATTCTTTCTTAGAACTTCTTAAATTGATAGGGACATGGGTTTACAGCTTGCCTATAGCTGGTCTTTCGTGGTGGGATCCTGTTCAGTAGGCCACTTAACATTCATTATGTAGCCTAGGCCGATTTCTAATGTATTATAGGCCTCATAATAATAATCAAATTAAGCAATCTTAGTGCTCTATTTAATCATACCTACTTTAGCTGACATTTGCATAGAGGTTGTTTTGGCGGTGTGGGACAGGTGTGGCTTCATGAAAATGATCAAGAGCAACTGCTCACCAAATTGACAGCTCCAACGCAGTTGTATCTCAGACACCTCCAAAACATCAGCTATGGGTGTGTTGGATATTGTTGGTTAGTGCTTGATCTGATTGAATCTAGGCCGTAAGTTAAACACACATTAAATTGTATGTGATAGAATAGCAAATGAAAAGTAACACTGAGCAGATGTCTTTTCATATTTAGCAACAGGATATTATATACATACATGCATACATACATGCATACATACATGCATACATACATGCATACATACATGCATACATACATACATACATACATACATACATACATACATACATACATACATACATACATACATACATACATACATACATACATACATACATACATACATACATACATACATACATACATACATACATACATACATACATACATACATACATACATACATACATACACACATACATACATACAGTGGGGCAAAAAATAATTGTCAGCCACCAATTGTGCAAGTTCTCCCACTTAAAAATATGAGAGAGCCCTGTAATTTTCATCATAGGTACACTTTAACTATGACAGACAAAATGAGAAAAAAAATCCAGAAAATCACATTGTAGGATTTTTTATGAATTTATTTGCAAATTATGGTGGAAAATAAGTATTCACGCTTTTCAGGTCTGCCCACAGTTTCTATAGGATTGAGATCAGGTTTTTGTGATGGCCAATCCAATACCTTGACTTTGTTGTCTTACTTTGGAAGTATGCTTGGGGTCATTGTCCATTTGGAAGCCTCATTTGCAACCAAGCTTTAACTTTCTGACCAATGTCTTGAGATGTTGCTTCAATATATCCACCTAGTTCTCCTCCCTCATGATTCCATCTATTTTGTGAAGTGCACCAGTCTCTCCTGCAGCAAAGCACCCCCACAACATGATGCTGCCACCCCCGTGCTTCACTGTTGGGATGGTGTTTTCGGCTTGCAAGCCTCCCTCTACCAAAGTACGTTAATCTCTAGGAGACAGAACGCATCTCCTGAGCGGTATGATGGCTGTGTGGTCCCATGCTGTTTGTACAGATGACTGTGGTACCTTCAGGCGTTTGGAAATTGCTCCCTATGATGAAGCAGACTTGGAGGTCTACAATGTATTTTATTTTTTTCAGAGGTCTTGGCTGATTTCTTTTGATTTTCTCATGATGTCAAGCAAAGAGGCACTGAGTTTGAAAGTAGTCCTTGAAATACATCCACAGGTAAACCCCCAATTGACTCAAATTATGTCAGTTAGCCTTTCAGAAGCTTCTAAAGCCATGACATCATTTTCTGGAATTTTCCAAGCTTTTTAAAGGCACAGTCAACTTAGTGTATGTAAACTTCTGACCCACTGGAATTGTAATACAGTGAATCATAAGTGAAATAATCTGTCTGTAAACAATTGTTGGACAAATTACTTGTGTCATGCACAATGTAGATGTCCTAACCGACTTGCCAAAACTATAGGTTGTTAACAAGAAATTTGTGGTGTGGTTGAAAAACGCGTTTCAATGACTCCAACCTAAGTGTATGTAAACTTCTGACTTCAACTGTATGTGAGAATGCTGTTCATCGTAGTGCCCACAAAGCCCACAAACACCGTAGTGCCCACAAAGCTCACCACTAAGCTAAGGACCCTGGGACTAAACACCTCCTTCTACAACTGGATCTTGGACTTCCTGACTAGCTGCCCTCAGGTGGTAAGGATAGGCAACAACACACATGTCACGCTAATCCCTCAGGGGTGAGTGCTTAGTCCCCTCCTGTACTCCCTGTCCACCCACGACCGCATGGTCAAGCAGGACTCCAACACCATCATTAAGTTTGCTGACGACACAACAGTGATAGGTAGGCCTGATCACCGACAACGATGAGGCAGCCTATAGGGAGGAGGTCAGAGACCTGGCAGTGTGTTGCCAGGGCAACAACCTCTCCCTCAACGTGAGCAAGACAAAGGAGTTGTTCGTGGACTACAGGAAAAGGAGGGCCAAACAGGCCCCATTAACATCGACAGGGCTGTTAGTGGAGCGGGTCGAGTTTCAAGTTCCAAACACACCAAGACAGTTTTTAAGTCACAACAACACCTTTTCCCCCTCAGGAGACTGAAAAGATTTGGTATAGGTCCCCAGATCCTCATAAAGTTCTACAGCTGCACGAACCTGACTGGTTGCATCACCGCCTGGTATGGCAACTGCTCAGCATCTGACAGTAAGGTGCTTACAGAGGGTAGTGTCTACGGCCCAGTACATCACTGGGGCCCAGCTTCCTGCCATCCAGGACCTATATACTAGGTGGTGTCAAAGGAAGGCCCCAAAATTGTCAAAGACTCCAGTCACCCAAGTCATAGAATGTTCTCTTTGCTACCTCACGGCAAGCGGTACCTGAGTGTCAAGTCTAGGTCCAAAAGGCTCCTTAACAGCTTCAACCCCCAAGCCATCAGACTGCTGAACAATTAATCAATGACCCCCCCAACACCCCTTTGTTTTTACACTGCTGCTGCTCTCTGTTTATTATCTACGGATAGTCACTTTACAAATTACCTCGACTAACCTGTACCCCCACACATTGACTCGGTACCGGTAGCCCCTGTATATAGCCTCGTTATTGTTATGTAGTTTTATTGTGTTACTTTTTGATTACATTTTTTACTTTAGTTTATTTAGTAAATCTTTTCTTAACTCTATTTCTTAAACTGCATTGCTGGTTAAGGGCTTGTGAGTAAGTATTTCACAGTAAGGTCTACACCTGTTGTATTCTGCGCCTGTGACAAATACAATTTGATTTGAAATATAAGGAAATCAGTCAAATTACATAAATTAATTTGGCCCTAATCTATGTCATAGGCCCACCGAGTGGGGAGCCAAGTACAGCCAATCAAAATGAGTCTTTCCCCTACAAAATAGTTTTATTACAGACAGAAATACTCTTCAGTGTCATTAGCTGTCCGGGTTGCTGGTCTCAGATGATCCCGCAGGTGAAGAACCCGGATGTGGAGGTCCTGGGCTGGCGTGGTTACATGTGGTCTGTGTTTGTGAGGCCGGTTGGATGTACTGCCAGATTCTCTAAAACAACGTTGGAGGCAGCTTATGGTAGAGAAATTAACATTAGATTCTCTGGGATCATCTCTGGTGGACATTCCTGCAGTCAGCATGCCAATTGCACGCTCCCTCAAAACTTGAGACATCTGAGACATTGTGTTGTGACAAAACTGCACATTTTATAGTGGCCTCTGTTTAACACTTTTTTGGGTTACTACATGATTCCATGTGTTATTTCATAGTTTTGATGTCTTCACTATTATTCTACAATATAGAAAATAGTGAAAATAAAGAAAAACCCTTGAATGAGTAGGTGTGTCCAAACATTTGATTGGTACTGTATATATTTTGCAAACCACAGGAGCCCGCTCTCAATGTTCAAAATACACCAGAGAGTAATTTAGCCACAGAGGATCAATAGGTTCTAAAACATAACTGTGGATTAAATTTTATCACAAGCACATATAGGTAACTGCTAAAATAAAGGAAACAACAACATAGTGTCTTAAAGAGTGTTTGGCCACCACGAGCTGCCAGAACAGCTTCAATGATCCTTGACATAAATACTGCAAGTGGACCTAAACCATGCCAGGAAAATTCACCCCACACCATGACATATTATTTATATCCTTAATTTAGTCACGTGTTTCCTTTATTTTGACAGTTACCAGTTGCCTACATTTGGGAAGGCTGCATGCACTCCAATATATACAGCTTGTTACATTGTAGCAAAAGACATGCAGTGCCTTCAGAAAGTATTCACACCCCTCAACTTTTCCCACATTTTGTTGTATTACAGCCTAAATTTAAAATTGAGTAAACTGTGATTTTGTGTCACTGGCCTACACACTATAGAGTACCACAGTATGAGTGATAATATCCATAAAACCTAGCAGTCAAACAGGGAAATGGTTCCTATAATTTTTCCACCATTCATTTTTCCCATGGGGGATTTTAGAAACGCACATAAGGGCTTTGCTTTGTGTAGGTTTACCCTGGCGTGATGTTTTGATAACCTTGTAAATCTCTCTTGGACAAGGTGACTTTTAACAATAGCTGCCCTCAGCGCAGCATTGGAAAACCTATTGGTCTTTGTGGTTGAATCTGTGTTAGTCCAGCAGATAGGTGAAATAATTGTTACATTTTATGATACAAAGGGAAGGGACAGGATTGCCTGTCAGTTAACCAGTGTGGTCAACTTAATAAAATGCTACCATCCTGTCACGCCTACACCCTCTCCAGCGCTCGGTCTACTAACCATCGGTCCTGGCTTCATCATTACGCAAACCTGAACCTCATCATCACCTTGATTACTTTCCCTTTATTTAGCCCTCAGTAGTCAGGCAGTGTAAGAACCAACGCTGGAGATGAGAAGCAGGTATGGGGAATCAACATTTAATTTGGAACGGACAGGTCACGGTCTCCTGGTTTGTTTATCTGCCTTTCTTATCATTAAACTCACCTTCTGCACCTGCTTCCTGACTCCAAACGTATACGTCACAGAATACTGCCACACCATCTGGAAGCAGCAGAAGAAAAGGACATCTCCCAGACGGTCGACGAACAGGGACACCTACCCCACCAACACCATGATCAGCTGGTGCAACTGGGTGCGGCTATTGATGAGGTCCTCCACCACCTCGACACCACCCGAGAGGATTCACCTCCAACTAGTGGAGGGCCTCGTACCACGAGTCATCCCAGCCTACCCAGCAATCCATCCAGGTCAGCGATGCTAGTATGATGGGACTCTATCCAAATACCGTGGCTTCCTACTCCAGTGCTCCCTCTATTTCACCCATCAGATGGGAGCCCCTACCACTAAGGTCCAAGATTGTCGGGGTCATTTCCCTGCTGACCGGGTGGGCGTTGGAGTGGGCTACAGCCGTCTGGGAGACAGGAGCGGAAGAGCTGGGTTCCCACGAAGTTCATAGCTCTGTTCAGGGCGTTCTTCGACCATCCATTGGAGGGCAGAGAGGGAGGTGAGCGACTAATTGTACTCCAGCAGGGTGGCCAGACTGCTGCGGAATATGCTCTCACCTTCCATGGCAGCCTCCAGCGGATGGAATGAGCTGGCGCTCCGCACCATATTTCAAAGTGGACTCAGCAAGGAGGTCCAGATGGAGTTGGCATGTCAGGATGACAACCTTTCGTTGGATGTGCTCATCGCGATGGCCATCTGTCTGGACATCCCCTCGCCCTCCTCCTTTGGCCGTCCTGAGGCAGAGCCTGAACCCATGTATGTAGGGGCCACACACCTCTCCGCGGCAGAGCGGCGTCGCAGGAGACAGCTGGGGCTATGCTCCTATTGCGGCCAGAATGGGCTTCAGCGGTGTCCGGTACCTCCCAACCCGCGGTCCACAGGGAGAGATGGGCGGTCCCGTGATCATCCGTCTCCTGGGGTAGGCGTGGGTATTTCATCATCATTGCTTTCCACCAAATCCTTCCTGGTTTCCATTTTACTGGCTGGCTGTTTCTCATGTGTTGTCGCTATAGCTCCAGGAGGCCCTCGCCTCCTCCCTGAACACCACCTCGCACCCGCACCCGCTCTCCTCTCCTTTTCCTGTCCAAGCCTTGGATAATTGACCGCTGGGATCCGGCACAATCATGCACATCACAGCACCACTCACCCTCACCGTGGGACCCCAGCACAAAGAAAGCCTTCCCTTCCTCATCATCAACACACCACACCTCATGCCTTTTGCACACACTGTATATAGACTCCCCCTTTTTTCTACTGTGTTATTGACTTGTTAATTGTTTACTCCATGTGTAACTCTGTGTTGTCTGTTCACACTGCTATGCTTTATCTTGGCCAGGTCGCAGTTGCAAATGAGAACTTGTTCTCAACTAGCCTACCTGGTTAAATAAAGGTGAAATAAAAATAATAATAAATAAAACCAGTACAGAAAGTCATCCTGGGCCTCCCGTGGCCCCAATGTCATGATCCCACCATCTCCTGGTCGAGGATGTCGGAAGACCTGCTTTCCCTTACCCTGTGGTTCAACGTCAGTTGAGAGTCCTGTGGTAGCCCTCCAGCCCGACCTCCCAGAGGCTTACCAGGATCTCCAGGGGTTCTTCTCCAAGACCCGAACCCCCTGTCTCCCTCTTCATCACCCCTGGGACAGTACCATCGACCTGCTTGCAGACTCTGCGCTTCTACGCAGCCGTGTCTACCATTTGTTGGTGGTTTGAAACCAAGGCCATAGAGGAGCTCTGCGGGGCCAGTTTTCTTTTACTAAACTGATCAATCTGATCCGCATGCAGGAGGGGAATGAATAGAAAACGGCCTTCAGTACGATATCTGGGCACTACAAGAACTTGGTGATGCCTTGTGGATTAGCCAATGCACCGTCTGTGTTCCAGTCATTTGTGAATTAAGTGTTCCGGGACATGCTCGGGCGCTAGGTGGTCATGTATATCGACGACATCGTGGTCTACTCAGCCACCTTGGAGCATAGCATCGTCCACGTCCGGATAGTCCTGGGATGCCTCCTGGAGCACCGCCTGCCTGTAAGTCAAAGCGGAGAAGTGCCAGTTCCATCAGATCGCCGTCTCCTTCCTGGGATACCAGATCAGCCCACAGGGAGTGGTGATGGAGGAGAGGAAAGTCGAGGCAGTCAGGTCATGGCCAGTCCCAACCACCATAAGGGACGACAAAGCTTTTTGGGGTTTACCAACTTCTACTGCCACTTCATTAAAAACTTCAGCTCCATCACCTCTCAAGGGTGGTCCCCGTAAGTTGGTGTGGAGTCCTGCAGCTGATGAGGCCTTCTGCCTACTAAAGGGGCGTTTCCCCTCCGCCCCATTGCTGAACCACGAGATCTTATACTGCCCTTCATGGTGGAGGTGCCAAGGTAAACCACAGAAATTGTATCCATGTACATACCATTCTAAGAAACTGTTTTCTGCAGAGAGGAACTTTGACTTCGGCGATCGGGAGCTCCAGGCAGTGAAGTTGGCATTAGAGGAGTGGAAACACTAGCTGGAGGTGACCAAAGACCCATTTATTATCCTCAATGACCATCGGAACCTGGAGTACATACGGACAGCTGAACCCATGCCAAGCAAGGTGGGCCCTTTTCTTCACTAGATTCAACTTCACCCTGTCATATCTCCTATGTTCAAAGGCCATCAAAGCCGATTCCCTGTCCCGTCTCTACGATTCGGGAGAGGTTCCTGTCCTGACTGCGCCCATCATTCCGCCCTCCCGAAACATTGCCCACGTGCTTTGGGACACAGACGTGGACATCCACCTGGCTCTGGAGAGGGAACCTGTGCCTACTACCAGCCCTCCAGAGCGCACCTGCGTCCCCACAGAGGTAAAGGATCAGCTGTTGACCTGGAAGTCCAAATCCCATGCCACTAGACATCCAGTTATCACCTGCACCATTCAATCCATCTCTGCTAAATACTGGTGGCCCACTTTTGCGCAGGACATCGCCCGTTATGTCAACTCCTGCTCCGTGTGTGCCCAAACCAAATCTCCCCAGCACACTCCAGCAGGGAAACTCCTTCCCCTTCCCTTGCCTCAGCGGCCTTGGTCCCATGTGTCCATAGATTACGATACTTCCTCCATCTGAAGGTTTCACCAAATCCTGCCATTTTATTCCTCTCTCTGGTCTCCCTACCGCTCTCCAGGTCATTAATGCACTGTTCCAGCAGGTCTTCCGGGTACTATGACCTTCTGGAGGACATCGTCTCCGAAGTTTGGGACCACGGCCAGCCTCACATACAGGTATCAAATCAAATTTTATTGGTCACATACACATGGTTAGCAGATGTTAATGCGAGTGTAGCGAAATGCTTGTTCTTCTAGTTCCAACAGTGCAGTAATATCTAATAAGTAATCTAACAGTTCCACAACAAATACCTTATACACACAAATGTAAAGGGATGGAATAGGAATATGTACATATAAATATATGGATGAGCGATGGCCGAGCGGCATAGGCAAGATGTAATAGATGGTATAAAATACATGAGTAATGAGTAATGTAAGATATGTAAACATTATTAAAGTGGCATTACTTAAAGTGACTAGTGATCCATTTATTAGAGGCCAATGATTTTAGTCTGTATGTAGGCAGCAGCCTCTGTTAGTGAATGCTGTTTAACAGTTTGATGGTTTGAGAAAGAAGCTGTTTTTTAGTCTCTCAGTCCCAGCTTTGATTCATCTGTACTGACCCCGCCTTTTGGATGGCAGTGGGGTGAACAGGCAGTGGCTCAGGTGGTTGACAAGCCAAATTTCTTCAGCCTCCTGAGGTTAAAGAGGTGCTGTTGCGGGGGTGGACCATTTCAGTTTGTCCCTGATGTGTATGCCGAGGAACTTAACGTTTCACCTTCTCCACTGTCACATCAATGTGCTCCCTCTGCTGTTTCCTGAAGTCCATGATCATCTCCTTTGTTTTGTTGACGTTGAGTAAGAGGTTGTTTTCCTGACACCACACTCCGAGTGACCTAACCTCCTCCCTGTAGGCTGTCTCGTCGTTGTTGATAATCAAGCCCAATACTGTTGTGTTGTCCACAAACTTGATGATTTGAGTTGGAGGCGTGCATGACCACGCAGTCATGGGTGAACAGGGAGTACAGGAGGGGGCCGAGCATGCACCCTTGTGGGGCCCCAGTGTTGAGGATCAGCGAAGTGGAGATGTGTTTCCTACCTTCACCACCTAGGGGGGCGGCCGGTCAGAAAGTCCAGCACCCAATTGCACAGGGTGGTGTTGAGACCCAGGGCCTCAAGCTTAATGATGAGCTTGGAGGGTACTATGGTGTTGAAGGCTGAGCTGTAGTCAATGAACAGCATTCTTACATAGGTATTCCTATTGTCCAGATGGGATAGGGAAGTGTGCAGTGTGATAGCAATTGCATCGTCTGTGGCCCTGTTGGGGAGGTATGCAAACTGAAGTGGGTCTAGGGTGGCAGGTACGGTGTAAGTGATATGATCTGGCCTCAGTCCCACGGGCAGGTGGAGAGGACCAACCAGGAGCTGGGGAGGTTCCTTCCCTGGATATACCCAGAACTCACGTCGTCGCCCCTTTCCAGTGCATCCTAGGATATCGGCCCTGGTTCCATGGACTCTGAGCCAGACCAATGCCCCTGGGTGGACAAGTAGTTCTTACAAACAGATGCCCAGGTGAGGTTCCAATGTGCCGTCTGCCACCAGAAGGCGCAAGCGGACCGCCATCGCAGCATTTGTATTTATTATGAATCCACATTAGCTGCTGCCAATGCAGCGGCTACTCTTCCTGGGGTCCAGGAAAATTAAGGCAGTTTATACAATTTTTCAACATTACAATACATTCACAGATTTCACATAACACTGTGGGCCCCCAGGCCCCTACCACATATCTACAGTACTAAATCCATGTGTGTGTGTGTCAATGTTTGTGCTGCTTCAGTCCCCGCTGTTCCATAAGGTGTTTTTATCTGTTTTTTAAATCAAATTTTGTTGCTTGCGTCAGTTACTTGATGTGAAATAGAGTTCCATGTAGTCATGGCTCTATGTTATACTGTGTGCCTGGCGAGAAGTCTGTCCATAATAAAGCGATGCTCTGTCTTCTTAATACTATTAACAAGGGAGGTCCTACAGGCCCTAGTTCTGGACTTGAGGACTGTGAAGAGACCTCTTGTGGCATGTCTTGTGGGTATGCATGGGTGTCTGAGCTGTGTGCCAGTAGTTTAGACAGACAGCTCGGTGCATTCAACATGTCAATGCCTCTCATAAATACAAGCAGTGATGAAGTCAATCTCTCCTCCACTTTGAGCCAGGAGCGATTGACATTATTAGTTCTGTGTACATCCAAGGGCCAACCGTGTTGCCTTGTTCTGAGCCAATTGCAACTTTCCGGAGTCCTTTTTTCTGGTACCTGACCACTCAACTGAACAGTAGTCAAGGTGCGACAAAACTAGGGCCTGTAGGACCTCCCTTGTTAATAGTATTAAGAAGACAGAGCATCGCTTTATTATGGACAGACTTCCCGCCATCTTAGCTACTACTGCGTCAATATGTTTTGACCATGACAGTTTACAATCTAGTGTTACTCCAAGCAGTTTAGTCATCTCAACTTGCTCAATTTCCACATGATTTATTACAAGATTTAGTTGAGGTTTAGGGTTTAGTGAGTGTTTTGTTCGAAATACAATGCTTTTAGTTTTAGAAATATTTAGGGCTAACTTATTCCTTGCCACCCACTCTGAAACTAACTGCAGCTCTTTTGTTGAGTGTTGCAGTCATTTCAGTCGCTGTAGCAACTGACATGTAGAGTGTTGAGTCATCCACATACATACACACATACTGTGGCTTTACTCAGTCAGTGTCATGTCATTAGTAAAAAAATAAATAATAATAAAAGCATGGGGCCTAAACAGCTACCCTGGGGAATTCCTGATTCTGACTGGATTATATTTGATAGACTTCCATTGAAGAACACCCTCTGTGTTATGTTAGACAAGTAAACTCTTTATCCACAATATAGCAGGGGGTGTAAAGCTATAACACAAGTTTTTCCAGCAGCAGACTATGATCAATAATGTCAAAAGCTGCACTGACGTCTAATAAAACAGCCCCCACAATCATTTTATCATCAATTTCTCTCAGCCAATTATCAATCATTTGTGTAAGTGCTGTGCTTGTTGAATGTCCTTCCTTATAAGCATGCTGAAATTCTGTTGTCAATTTGTATACTGTGAAAAAGCATTGAATCTGGTCAAACACGATTTTCCCCAGAAGTTTACTAAGGGTTGGTAACAGGCTGATTGGTCGGCTATTTGAGCCAGCAAAGGGGTCTTTACTATTCTTGGATAACTGAATGACTTTAGCTTCCCTCCAGGCTTGAGGGCACACGCTCTCTAGTAGGCTTAAATTGAAGATGTGGCAAAAAGGAGCGGCAATATCGTCTCCTATTATCCTCAAGTTGTCAGACCCCGGTGGCTTGTCAATGTTAATAGACCATTTTTTTACCTCTCCCACACTGACTTTACGGAATTCAAAAGTACAAATCTTGTCTTTCATAATTTGGTCAGATATACTTGTATGTGTAGTGTTGCTGGCATGTCATCCCTGAGTTTGCTTATCTTGCCAATGAAAAAGTCATTAAAGTAGTTGGCAATATCAGTTGGTTTTGTGATGAATGAGCCATCTGATTCAATGAATGATGGAGCCAAGTTGGCTTTTTTCCCCAGAGTTCAATTTAAGGTGCCCCAACGCTTTTTACTATCATTCTTTTTATAATGTATCTTTGTTTCATAGTGTAGTTTATATTTTATTTCGTTTAGCCACATGATTTCTTAATTTGCAGTACGTTTGCCAATCAGTTGGGCAATCAGACTTAATTGCCATACCTTTTGCCTCATCCCTCTCTCAATTTTTCAATTCCTCATCAATCCAAGGGGATTTAAGATTTAAAGTCATTTTCTTAATGGGTGCGTGCTTATTAGTAACTGGAATAAGTAATTTCATAAATGTGTCAAGTGCAGCATCTGGTTGCTCCTCATTACACACCCCAGAGCAGAAAATATACTTGGCATTGGTTACAGTTTAAATTTATTTTGGCAGCTTGATGATAGCCAGTCAATATTTAAATCTCCCAGAAAATACACTTCTCTGTTGATATCACATACATTATCAAGCATTTCACACATATTGGTGAGGCTCCTGTGTTCCATCCTTGTGATCACATCTGTCTCTCCACCCCCGGTTTGTGGGGCCCTTAAGGTCCTCCAGAGGGCCAATGAGGTAACATATCCACTATCAGATCTCACCCTCTTTATGTTTCCCTACTCAGACTGGTGGTTCCTGGTCCCCTGGCTGGTGTCGTCCCCTGTGACACCCCTCCACCTCCCATGGACATCGATGGGCCTGGGACGGTCCGGACGGGACCCAACAGCACTCCTCTGGGCCGCACCCCTCCCAGTCGACCAGGTACTGGAGCCGACCCCCACAATGTCGGGAGTCCAGGAGAGACCTTAATAATCTATTCCGTCAGGTCTCTTCTGGACTCCCAACATTGTGGGGGTTGGCTCCAGCACCTGGTGGACTGGGAGGGGTACAGCCCAGAGGAGCGCTGTTGAGTCCCGGGAGCCAACATCCTGGACCCCAACATCATCCGAGATTTCCATCTCTGCCGACTGAACTGGCCCGCTCCTTACTCTCGGGGCTGTCCCCCTGGCCTGCGTCGTCCTGCGGCTGGAGCCACGTGTCAGAGAGCACACCTGCTCCCCATTGTTACACACACCTGTCCACCTTTTCTGTAATTTGAATTGGCCATAATTTAATTAGTATGTGGCATATTAAGCCTAATAATGACTTAAAATGTTCAATGTAGTGTGGGAAATACAATCAAATGGATCATGTATGTTTTTTAAGACTAAAAAAAAAAAAAAAATATGCCCAAAATGATGTCCAAATCACTGATTCATAAAAATATTTTTGATTCTTCGATTGAGGATACAATTTCAGCATGCTCTTAATGATTTCAAAAGAGTGTGTGATATCTGTGGATTAGAATATATAACATGTACCAAAACAGTGCTTGCTTAATAATTAATGTAGGCTTAGTAGCTTGTCCCGTACATTAAGTTATACAAAGGGTGGGTTGAATGCTGATTGCTTAAAACTGCATTCCAGCAAGTTACCACCGGCTAAATCTATGATGTTAAATAGCTATTTACTCTGTTCCATCTGACTGTGTAATCCACTGTCTCATCAGCCCAGCCAGGCAATTTATCAATTTGATCTTCACTATAAAAAGCATCTAAACATTATCTCACATTTCTTTTAGACTAACATTTCTCCCGAGTGGTGCAGCGGTCTAAGGCACTGCTTGAGTGCAGTGCTTGAGGCGTCACTACAGACCCGGGTTCGATCCCAGGCTGCGTCACAACCGGCCGTGACCGGGAGTCCCATAGGGCGGCACACGGGTTAGGGGAGTGTTTGGCCGGGGGGGGCTTTACTTGGCTCATTGCGCTCTAGCGACTCCTTGTGGTGGCCGGGCGCCTGCAGGCTGACGATGTTTCCTCCGACACATTGGTGCGGCTTGCTTTCAGGTAAAGCGGGCGGGTGTTAAGGAGCTTGGTTTCGTGGGTCATGTTTCGGAGGACGCATGACTGGACCTTCACCTCTCCTGAACCCTCTCCTGAGTTGCAGCGATGAGACAAGATCACAATTGGATATCACAAAAGGGGTAAAAAAAAATCTATCTATACATACTAACATTTAGAGATTTGTATAAACCTTGCTGTCTGTCTCTCCGACATTTGCAACATTGTTTCAATATTAAAATTCGATATCTAGCTGTCCCATAGTAATGAACGTGTCTGGAGTTGAGATGAGACAGACTGAGAGGCAGCTTTTCTAAGCCAGTCAATCATCAATCAACATAGTTTTTATGCATATATTCAAAGAACTATCAATAGAAAACAGGTAAAACAGCTAGTTTGCTGTCTTTCCAACTTCAGTTTGAAGTGATTGTGTTAGCTGTATTGGCAACCAAACAAATGACCAACCGGCTTGGGGAGCAACCCTATATTTTTGTCATGACTATATCTTGTGGAAATTAATCCAAATAACGTTTTTAATGAACTTTTTTTTTTCTTTTTTTAAATGTTTCTGAGATGCGTACTTTTAATAGGCAAGTCCACCAAATACAGGTATGGCACAATCCAAAAGTCAAACGCTCTCGACAACAGAGACACCCGTTACTCACGCAAAGAGGAACAAACAAGCTCCTAAATAACACACTCTTATTAAATGCGTGAAACAAAAAATTGGGCCCAACCTCACTGAGCAACATCACAAAATAAAACAATCCAGCACAAACCTAGGCAGGCAACAGGGTAAATATATACACACAGAAATTAAGGCAAATTAAACCAGGTGTGGAAGAACCAAATACAAAACAAACAGAAAAGGAAAAAAGGATCGGTGATGGTTAGTAGACCAGCGACGCCGACCGCCGAGCGCCGCCTGAACAGGGAGAGGAACTACCTTCGTTAGAAATTGTGACACTTAGACTTTAACAGTGGTTAAGGTAGAGGTACAGTACAAGAAGACACCCTTTAATAGCGAAATTATAATCCATGCCATTGCCAACTTTAGCAGCTTTGATCTTTCTGAACAACATTGCTCTTGGCCAGTATCTCTTTGCAGTGCACCTGTGTCAACCAAGGGCACAATACACAGACACACAGAGAGCATATAGGCTAGGGCTGCGTCAATACTTTCCTCTCTGCTTACTTTCCGTCAGCTCTGATCTATAATAAATGGACAGGTTAAGCGAAAATACCCTTGTACATTTCCACCATGTTACTCTCAGCTATCCCGTCTTCTCAGCTCAGTGCAGACCAGGAAGAGGAGAGTAGAGGAAGCCACTAGACTATTGAGATGCTGCACATGCTACCAGACCAGAAATGCCCAGAAGACTTGTGTTACTAATGAGAGTAACTGACAGGGCTCTCTCTTTCTCTGTCACACATTTGACTAGACTTCCTCTTACTGCTTCCCCAAGCAGATTGCTTTCCATACTGGTCTTAGATGTCTACTTCTAATTTCAGTTCCTTTTATTTTTTTAAACTCTGTTTATTAAGTTTTACACACACACAAGACAAAGCAATATAAATAATATACTCAACTAGAAAGAAAATACAAATACAAATACAAATAGAAAAATAGCTTTAAAGATACCATACTTTAGACAAGTTAAACACACCAGGCAGAAGGCTACAGAGGTTAAAGGGCAATCTATAGTACAGGGACAGAGCAAACACCTCACCATTGTTCCTGTAAACAGTCAAGGGCCAGTAGGATCAGTCTGCAGTGGAGAAATGCAACCACTCACAGAGAGTCATGGCCACAGACCAACTATCCACTGGATCAAAAAAAAAGTTTACAATGCTTTAAAATTAAAATAAATAAAAAAAATAGAATGATTATTCATGTAGGCGTGAACAAAATGTAAAAATAACTGGGAAAAACAAGCTCACACTTCAGTCTCTGCCCTGGCAAGATGAACAAGGCATCTGCGGATCACAATCAATAAGCACATGGACCTTAATGCCCCCCCCCCAGCAAAAACACAGAGAGAAGCTCCTCCAACCCTTAAGTCACAGACTTATTTTAGTATTAATTGGAATGCCATCAGAGGATGGACTGTTTAAAGTAAGACCGGAATGGAGCCCAAGCCTCATTAAACAGTTTGGTGTTCCCACGTGAATTGAATTTGATTTTTTTCTAGTTTCAGAGAGCACAACACATCCCTCACCCAATATTTATAAGATGGGGGAGCTGCCATCTTCCAGTTCTGTAGTATTAGCCGTCTAGCTAAAACAGTGTCCGACTGGATTCTTGATAGGGGGGTACCCATGGGCAGTACTCCAAAAAGGGCTGTAAGGGGAGACGGATCTATAACAGTGTCATATATATCAGAGAAACATTTAAATATTAATTCCCAGAAACCTGACAGTTTATGACAGCCCCAAAACATATGCAACAGTGTGGCTGGTTACACTTCACATCTGACACAGGTAGGATCAAAATCAGAGAATATTCTTCCAAGTTTGGCCCCCGACCAGTGGATATGGTGAACCACCTTGAATTGAATGAGGCTGTGTCTAGTGCTAAAAGAGGACGAGTGCACCCTGTGCAGCACGGATTCCCAGGCGTCTTCCCCAAGTTCCTCCCCCAAATCCTTTTCCCATCGAGTCTTTAAAGGTACCAAAGAAGGGTTCTGTAAGTCATGAATGATTGCATATACATCTGAAATTGCGCCCCTAGGAAGCTTGTTCAGCTCCAAGATGCTCTCTATAGCTGTATTTGCAGGCCTATTGGGAAATCCAGGTGTGTTAGCTCTGACAAAGTTTCTAGTCTGGAAAAGGTGGGATTGGGGAGATTGAACTTTTCCTGCAGCTGAGAAAAAGAGGCAAATGTATCATCAAAGAATAATTGGGCTAGCGAGGAGAATGCCTCGTGAGTGCCAAATGCCAAATCATTCAAAGATGGAGGAAATAAAATGTTCTGGTTGATTGGGCCTGATAGAGAAAAGCCTCGGAGGCCAAAGGCTAAACAGAACTGATTCCAAATTTTAAGAGACTGCTTTACAATTGGGTTGACACACCTTTTGCCTAGGGACACTGGGAGAGACGAGCACAGCACAGAGGAAAGTGCTGCAGGTTTACATGATTCAGACTCCATCTGGACCCCAGAGTGGTCTAGGGCCAGTAGGATCAGTCTGCAGCCAGTACAGAACGGCTCTGAAATTCGCAGCCCAGTAGTATGTGAAAATTTGGTAGAGCTAAACCCCCCAATGACCTAGGCTTCTGTAAATGTTTTCTACCAATCCGTGGTACCTTGCCATCCCAAATAAAATGCATGAATGTTTGATCCAGTGAAATAAAAAACGATTTTGGAATAAAAATGGGTAAACATTGAAATAAATATAAAAATTTGGGCAACACATTCATTTTAATGACATTAATCCTTCCGATAAGAGAAAGGGGTAGCGAATTCCAAAAAGTAAAAGATTGTTTCAATCTGTCTGCTAGAGCAACAAAGTTTTCCTGAAACAAATTTGAATATTTCCTTGTCACTGTTACTCCCAAGTAAGTGAATTGATCCCGGACGGCAAGGGAAAATAGTCAGAGGACAAGTTATTAGTCCGTACCGAAGCCATGGGGGAAAAATAAAGAATCTTTATCCACGCAATAAATTTGGGGCCAAAGCCAAATCTATAAAGGGCAGCTGTTAGGTAATCCCACTCAACGCGGTCAAACGCTTTTTCGGCATCAAGTGAGACCACCACCTCCGGGTCCTCAGACGCTGGGGAGTACAGTATATTCATAAGGTGCCTAATATTGAAAAATAAATGCCTATTTCTCACAAAGCCAGTCTGGTTAGAGTGTATTACTTGGTGCAGCAAGCCTTTCATACGGATGGCTAAAAGCTTAGCTAGGATTTTGTAATCACAGTTTAAAAGCGAGTTTGGGCGATAGGATCCACATTCCAGGGGGTCTTTGTTTTTCTTTAGTAGTAATGAAATTGAAGCCTGATAAAGACTAGGCGGTAGCTTTGAAGTATTAAGGCACTCTGCAAAAATAGAGACAAGAATGGGCAAAGCAGACCAGAAAACGTCCTGAAAAATTTGGTTGGAAAACCGTCCGGACCCGGTGATTTACCACTTTTCATTGCGGACACTGCTGTTGCAAACTCCTCAAGCGTAAATTCTTCTTCTAGATAGTCATGGGAGTCTGTATCAATTGAAGGCATATTCAAGCCATTAAAGAAGGAGTCAATCAGCAAAGGGTCTTGAGGGGATTCAGAGGTGTATAGAGCAGAGTAAAATTGTTTAAATTGATCATGGATCTCTTTATGGATAACTGTGGTGGCACCAGACGGGGTCCTTATTTGTGGGATTAAACGTGAGGCCTCAGATTTACGGATCTGATGCGCAAGGAGATTACTGGCCTTGTCGCCTTGTTCATAGACTTTGTATCGAGCTCGTAAGAGTAACTGTTCAGCTTGCCTGGTAGAAAGCTCATCAAATTCAGATTGAAGTAGTTGGCGCTCTTTATGCAGATCAGAGGAAGGATCCGTAGCATACTTCTCATCCAATGTGGCTATGGACTTGCTCAGGTCCCGAAGTCGCTGGGAGCGAACTCTGTTTTGGTTGGCTGTATAAGAAATAATTTAAAAGAATAAAACTCCCATATGGTAGAGCAGGACATACCTGGTGTTGAATTAGTTTCTAAGAATAAGGTGATTTCAGAAGAAATGAAATTGACAAACTCCTTATCTTAGAGTAAAATGGGGTTGAGACGCCATTGATAACACATAGGAGGTCGCTGGGGAAACTCTAGTTCAAGCACTAATGGTGAATGGTCAGAGATAACAATACTCTCGTAAGTACACTGCCGAAGGTTAGGCAGAAGTTTTTTTGTTCAAAAAGAAGTAATCAATCCGGGAGTATGTTTGATGAACATGAGAATAAAATGAATACTGTCTATCTGTAGGATGTAGGAAACGCCAGGCCTCAAACACAGCATATTTCTGAAGAAAGGATTGAATAAGTAGGGCCTGTATTTGTTTGTGAGGACTTGTCAAGAACTGGGGACATTTTACAGTTGAAACGCCCCCTAAAATCAACAAATGAGAATCTAAATTGGGAATAGCAGACAGAAAGGAAGAAATGAAACTTGTGTCATCCCAATTGGGAGCGTAAACACTAGCCAAAACAAGAGGGGTAGAAAACAGTTCACTATGACGTATCGTCCCTTAGGATCAGCAATAACCTCAGAAGCTACAAAAGGGAGTAGCTTTATCAACCAGAATAGCAGCACCTCTTGATTTACTATGAAGGTTCGAGTGGAACACTTGACCAACCCAGTCCTTACGCATCCTAAAATGCTCACCAGTCCTCAATATTTGCATTCAAACCCTTTAAGTGTGTCAACACCCTCTTACGCTTCACCGGGTTGTTAACCCCTTTGGTGTTCCAAGAAATGTACTTGATCGCATTATTTCGGCCCCTCTGGGCATTCCCATTATTCAACCCTGTCATTAGAGCATAGAATGGAAAAGCAATGAGCGCCCAAAACCCCCAGAATAACTTGTCTCAGAGTAATAATGTACGGTGGTAAATGTTTGGAAAAGGTACAGGAAAAAAAACTTTTAAAAAAACTAAAAAGACAGAATGAATACATTAGAACTGAACAATTCAACCTGCCCCCCCCACCCCCTTCCTCCATCCCAGACAATACCTCCCCAAACGAGGTACAAGCCTAAATAGAACATGTTCTCTTCGCACAGTATGTCTGTGAGAGTGCGGTCTTAAACCTAAACCCACAGTCCCGCTCTTTAAAGTCGCGTTTTGTTAGTGGATCAAGCAGCAAAAAGAAAGATTTGTATGTATTTTTTCAAATAAAAAAAAGGCGAATCCCTTGTGCAAACGGAATGACAAAAGCACCACTTGTAGATGTATATAATTGTATTCCCAGTCTTATAACAGGCATTGAGAGGGAAAATAAATCAAATGTATAAAGGCTCTCACCCAAAAATCTAATTTGAAGTAAGGAAATCATAGTAAGACAATCAAAAATAATAGTAATTATAATAGTAGTCTAGTTGAAGCTGAGACAGCTTACAACCAATACCAAAAAAATATGTGTGCGCAACGTTGAACGTTTGCTCGGCATAAATGACGCTCAAAACTTTAAAGTGAGGCCCCAAAAACCGTGTAGCCTCGGGAGACATTTACTGTTAACTGGGTCAATGCAAACGGATGCAGTAAACAAATAACCAAAAATATTTTGAGTCACCGAGACAATGTGTAAACAAACTAAATAGGTGAGCGAGATAAGGCACGCACACTAGACAATCAAAACATTAGATCACATCAAATAAGCCTGAATAGTTTTGCCAACTATAAAAGACTAGCCTGTTATGTCTAAACATAATTTTACCACAGGTGGGTTACTTACTATCCACAGTTCGCAAGCAACAGTTGCTGAATTGTGAGCATATTCAAGACTTCTTGATGTGACGTTGAATGTGAGCCTTAGCCTCATCCGGAGATTCAAATGTGTAGTCTTTAC
Source organism: Oncorhynchus keta (assembly GCF_023373465.1). Taxonomy (NCBI): domain Eukaryota; kingdom Metazoa; phylum Chordata; class Actinopteri; order Salmoniformes; family Salmonidae; genus Oncorhynchus; species Oncorhynchus keta. The sequence continues at coordinate 52,653,676 of NC_068454.1, forward strand.
CCTCATGAGATATCCATAAACGGGCCGGGAATCGCAGTCAATACTTCACACTTGGATGGTCCCGAAGTACTCGTTTGGCCTGTCCGAAAGCTGCACGCCGCCTGGAAACAGTGGGAGAGTAGTCCTGGTAGATGGAGAAGCTCTGTCCTTGAAAGCTCAGAGTGGTATTGCGGGCTCGTCGGAGGATCTCCATCTTCGCATGAAAAAAGTGCACTCGAAGAATTATGTCACGGGGCCTCTCCCCATCCCGGGGCTTTGGGCGCAGCGACCGGTGGGCTTGATCAATCAGGGGCTTTTCATCTAAGGCAAGAACATTCTTCAGCAGCCCTGAAACTAAATCTGTGGCGCGATGCATTTCCGCGGACTCTGGGACCGATACAAGTCTCAGATTATTGCAGCGAGAGAATCCCTCTAAACTCACACAGCTCTCCTTCACCTTTTTCAAATCCGCAGCTTGGCGTTTAACTTCAGCCTCCAGGGATGTAGTTAAATCGGAGACATTAGTAGCGGAGGTCTCCAGTGCTGCAATCGTTGTAGTGTGCGACGCAGTTGTTGTTTTGAGTAATGTGATTGCTGGCTCTCGTTCCGAAAGATGGTTAAATCTGCTTTTAAAGTATCAGAAACCTCCTGTATTCTGGCCTCAATCGTAGCAACCACCTGTGTTTTCAATTCAACTATCTCAGAGCGTAGTAGTTTGATGGCCTCGAGAATGTTCATTTCAGCGCTGCCGGGCCAAGACGCGCCCCCGGGTAAAGTGTGCGTCCCCGGGCCCTCAGACTCAGGAGAGGGCGGTGATGAGAGCGGGTCTTGTAGGCCGGGTTTTCTCAAAGTCATGCTTTTGGCCTTATGTTTGGTCGACATGCTGACATTCGGAAACAAAGTAGCCTTGGTTTTTATGGAAAGGGATCACCAAATGAATATTTGAAAGTAAATACGGTTCTGCTGCAGAATTCACATAAACTTTAATAATACCACGGGAGCAAACGGAAAACACGTCAGTCGCACATGGCGTCCCCTACCATCCCCCCTTAATGAACATTTTTAAATCATTATTTGAATATGTTGGTAACCAAGTGTATAAAAGTGATAATGCCCTCAAGCCGGTGTTTGGAGAATATATTGGCACGGTTTGCCTGCCCACGACTTCATCTCGGGTCTAACAACACCCATGCCAATATATCCTCCAAACACCGGTTTCAACGCCATTATCACTTACGTAGAGTTCTATTGGAAATGGCTTCATGTCCATGGTTCCAAAATGTAGATTAAAGTACGTTAAAAAAAAGTCATTTTGGTAGATTTTTGGGCACTTCTTCACCACTTTTCTACCAAATATTTAAAGGATACATATACAGTATATGGCATACTTGGGCCATTTTATTGTGTTCTTCAGACCCCCTCTGTAACGATTCTCCTCTTCTTTTGACGAGGAGTAAGAGAGGTCGGACCAATGTGCAGCGTGGTAATTGTCCATTTTAGTTTATTAAACTGAACACTCAAAAAATACAAAATAACATGAATGAACAAACGAAAATCGAAACAGTCCCGTGTGGTACAGACACAGGAAACAATCACCCACCACTCAAAAGTGAAACCAGGCTACCTAAGTATGGTTCTCAATAAGGGACAATGATAGACAGCTGCCTCTGATTGAGATCCATAGAAGGCCAAACACAGAAATCCCAAATCATAGAAAAAGGAACATAGACTGCCCACCCAACTCACGCCCTGACCATACTAAACCACAGACATAACAAAAGAACTAAGGTCAGAACGTGACACCCTCAAATATTTTAGGGCATCATTGGGCTGTAATGTAGGCTTAACAATGATTTATTGAGATATGGCCATGTGAATCATGTTCATTACGGCACTTTGGAACTGGTTGGTGATCAGTTTGGAAACCTGAGTATAATCAAGGGTGTAGTGCTGCTGGAGCGCACCAGAGCAATGAATTACTGTCTCACATCACTTACTGAATGATTAATTAGTACTCTACATAACAGCCTGAATATAATAGCAGACTATAACGTTACATTAGGACCAAAAACACTACGTAATTTAAGGATGATTGTGCTGAATGTTAGCTTTTTTTTTCTCATGATTTGGCCAAAATTAAACAACGCGTGGCATACGATAATTATGCTTGTATGGAAACAATACAGGTTGGCTAGTCTGTAGCTTGTTCAGGTGATCAACTTTCACTGGGGATGGGGTCATGTCCCCTCCACATTCTGAAATTGCATTTTTGTCCCCCCCCCAGTTTTATCATTGTATGTGATACAAAAGCGGCGATGGGGTGCTTTAGGACCATGCAGACACCTCCGAGCAGTCAGGTAGGCTGTTTGGAGTGTTCAGCCAGCGAGATTTAGGACCACTTGTGGACACCAAAGAGCGGGCTGACAGGCTGTGTGAAGGCAAAGCTTCTGGATGGCTGGTTGGACCAGCATTGGAGAGTTGAGAATAGTTCCGTGTGCATGTGTTGCGTTCTTTCACCGAGTTGTAAAAGCAAGCAGAGCAGAAATTGCCTCTCCTTTAGTTGACTGATGTAGCTGGCAAGGTCACCAATGTTTAACTTAACAGAAAACAACTAAACTAGTGTTTATTCGCAGTGCTGAGCAAGTATTGTAACCTGACATGTAATGTTAGCCAATGTGTCATCCCCTCTCAACTGAGGTGAATGAATAAGCTACTAAGTAGCTACCACAGCCAGGTCAGCACTAGCACCTCTAGTTATCAGTCAGATAGCTGTTGGGGCAGCTTTATGTAAGCCCTAACATTTTGTGGGCACCGTTTGAGGGCAATTAATGTATTGTTTAGTGTTGTGGCTTTGCTGGCATGCATCCCACTTTTTTTTTGTTGGACCACACGAAGATGTACATGCTAAAATCGCCACTGAATATGAGTGACCAATATTTAGGCCTATTTCTAGGCAATGTAGTAAACTATGGCCTAGTCATAGGCCTAGTTTGGAATAACATTTCCTTAGAAAGATAACTGCTCCGTTATTCCCCACCCATGAATAGGCTATAGCCAACTATTTAATTGAGAACACACGCACACCTGATCTCGCAGGTACGGCTACTGAACTGGAAACAGCAAGACTGATGACAGCAACACTTGGCTAGGTTTTGCATAGGCCTATAAGATATAGTCTACCTTATAGGAGGACGATTTGCAGGCAGAGACAAATAAATGGGTGATCAATATTTCTAGAAAATGAAAAAGGCACAAGGTTGCTCACCATAGTAGCCTAAACAATGTGCGCATTGTGCCTTTTCCTTTTCAAATTATATATTTTTTTGATTGCACTTCGACTCACGTTGGTTGAGCACCCTCCTCTTTTTTTCCATTATAAATGTGTATTTACAGACACTGTAGTAAACTACAGTCTAATCACATTCAAGTAAATTTCCTATTCAAATGATCTGCCCCTTGATTCTCCACCCATGTAGGCAGCCTACTCTATTTCAATGAGACCACACACACTAGGCGTTCTTGAACTCTCACGCCCAACTAGGAGAGCAGTGGTAGGCTACTTAAGTGTAAGCAGTGAATTCTGAGTGTGTGAATAATGCAACTAAAAATGTGCTTTTAATACAATATGTAGGCTAATGCATACAAAGCAGAAAGAGGACAGTTCCAAATAATCTGTGGGACAACAAAAATATGTTGATCCCAAAGTCGCCTGACAGACAGCCCGCTCCCGCCCGCAGCATGAAAAATACAGACCATGCCACAATGATCTCTGTCGGGACGCGTAGGTCCCGCAGGTATTCCGTTGGGATGCATCCCTCTAGTGCAGTCAGTACACAACACTATACTCATCATGTCTTAGCAGGATCAGAGAGTGATCGTGTTCCCAGCAGGGTCAGACTGCAAGCGGAGAACAGTCTACGGAGTTCAGGTGAATTATGCAGTAAGCCTATATTAACAGTAAATGACACAACGTTCCATCTTGAATTGATGGGTAAGACCTACAGTAACTACAAGACAGCAGTTTAAAAGTGTAAAGCTACAGTCTGGGAACTGGGTATCATGGTAATTTTAATTATTGAACCATTGATTATATTATTGGATAACATTATGTATAAATAAATGTACACCAAGGTAATTCTTTGTCATACCTCATGTTTAGGAGGATTAGATGGTGACAGGGGTTTCAGCAGTGTCAGGCAGCCAGGGAAGACCAGTTTGTGACAGAGGTGAGGTGATTTTTCCACAGATGCAACACTTTATTCTCTCTGTGCAGTAAACACTGGACAAGCCAGATGTTATTTTAAGGCAGTCTGACAAACCTCCAAAGTTGATTTCCAAAATGTATCAAGGGTTGAAAGAGAATGGCTACAGATGTGTTTGAATGCCCAGTCATGTTCATACCATCTCAGACATAAATTATTGCAGTTGAAGGCCATCCATAGAACATTCTATATGCCATTGAAACTGAATATCATGCACTCAGAAATATAATTCCTCTGCTGGAGGTGTCAAACACAAAAGGGGACATATTTGCATATATTACGGTCCTGTGAAGGTAGGCTGAATTATGGCAGAGTATTTTCTTTTATCTCAGCATGTCTACAGATTCTCCCTTCTCCCTGTTTTTGTTTGCTTGGAAATGTTGATACTGGGGACTTATTTGAATAAACTGTGTAACCAAGCATTTATACAGTGGGGCAAAAAAGTATTTAGTCAGCCACCAATTGTGCAAGTTCTCCCACTTAAAAAGATGAGAGGCCTGTAATTTTCATCATAGATACACTTCAACGATGACAGACAAAATGAGGGAAAAAAATCCAGAAAATCACATTGTAGGATTTTTTATGAATTTATTTGCAAATTATGGTGGAAAATAAGTATTTGGTCAATAACAAAAGTTTCTCAATACTTTGTTATATACCCTTTGTTGGCAATGACAGAGGTCAAATGTTTTCTGTAAGTCTTCACAAGGTTTTCACACGCTCGTATTTTGGCCCATTCCTCCATGCAGATCTCTTCTAGAGCTTTTTCTTTTCAGCAAACTTAACATGTGAAAATATTTGTATGAACATAACAAGATTCAACAACTGATACATAAACTGAACAAGTTCCACAGACATGTGACGAACATAAATGTGATGATGTGTCCCTGAACAAAGGGGGGGTCAAAATCAAAAGTAACACTCAGTATCTGGTGTGGCCACCAGCTGCATTAAGTACTACAGTGCATCTCCTCCTCATAGACTGCACCAAATTTGCAAGTTCTTGCAGGGAGATGTTACCCCACTCTTCCACCAAGGCACCTGCAAGTTCCCGGACATTTCTGGGGGGAATGGCCTTAGCCCTCACCCTCCGATCCAACAGGTCCCAGACGTGCTCAATGGGATTGAGATCCGGGCTCTTCGCTGGCCATGGCAGAACACTGACATTCCTGTCTTGCAGGAAATCACGCACAGGACGAGCAGTATGGCTGGTGGCATTGTCATGCTGGAGGGTCATGTCAGGTTGAGCCTGCAGGAAGGGTACCACATGAGGGAGGAGGATGTTTCTCTGTAACGCACAGCGTTGATATTGCCTGCAATGACAACAAGCTTAGTCCAATGATGCTGTGACACACCGCCCCAGACCATGACGGACCCTCCACCTTCAAATTGATCCTGCTCCACAGTACATGCCTCTGTGTTACTCTCATTCCTTTGACGATAAGCGTGAAATCAACCATCACCCCTGGTGAGACAAAACTGCGACTCATCAGTTTTTGTCAGTCCTGTCTGGTCCAGCGATGGTGGGTTTGTGCCCTTAGGCAACGTTGTTGCCAGTGATGTCTGGCCTACAAGCCCTCTGGCCAGCCTCTCTCAGCCTATTGTGGACAGTCTGTGCACTGATGGAGGGATTGTGCGTTCCTGGTGTAACTCGGGCAGTTGTTGTTGTTGCCATACTGTACCTGTCCCGCAACTCAAATGTTTTGATGTACCGATCTGTGCAGATGTTGTTACACGTGGTCTGCCACTGCGAGGACAATCAGCTGTCCATCCTGTCTCCCTGTAGCTCTGTCTTATGGGTCACACAGTATGGACATTGCAATTTATTGCCCTGGCCACATCTGCAGTCCTCCTTGCAGCATGCCTAAGGCACATTCACGCAGATGAACAGGGACCCTAGGCATCTTTCTTTTGGTGTTTTTCAGAGTCAGAAGAGAAGCTTCTTCAGTGTCCTAAGTTTTCATAGCTGTGACCTTAATTGCCTACTGTCTGTAAGCTGTTAGTGTCTTAACAACCGTTCCACAGGTACATGTTCATTAATTGTTTATAGGTCATTGAATAAGCATTGGGAAAAAGTGTTCAAACCCTTTACAATGAAGATCTGTGAAGTTATTTGGATTTTTATTAATTATCTTTGAAAGACAGGGTCCTGAAAAAGGGACGTTTCCTTTTTTGCTGAGTTTATATATTCCGGGTTGGCAGGTAGCCTAGTGGTTAGAGCATTGGGCCAGTAACCGAAAGGTTGCCAGATCGAATTCCCGTGCTGACAAGGTACAAATCTGTCGTTCTACTCCTGAACAAGGCAGTTCACCCACTGTTCCTAAGCAGTCATTGTAAATAAGAATTTGTTCTTAACTGACTTGCCTAGTTAAATAAAAAAATACACACAGAGAAACACATAGATATATAGATATAGATATATAATTTAAAAGTGTCAAATAGAATGTGGCAAAAACAAATGTAGTCATTAATAAATGCATTTCAATATCTTCCTAAATATTTTCTACAGTGATGGGGGAGTGCCAAGATGGAGGAACGGTGGCTTCAACATAGCACCCTCTATTAGTCAGTTAGTGTATACAGTGCCTTTGGAAAGAATTTTGACCCCTTGACCATTTTCCACATTTTGTTAAGTTACAGCCTTATTCTAAAATTGATTAAATTGTTTTCCCCTAATCAATCTACACATAATACGCCATTCATGACAAAGCAAAAACAGGTTTTTAGACATTTTGCATAATAATATCACATTTACATAAGTATTCAGACCATTTACTCAGTACTTTTTGAAGAACCTTTGGCAGCGATTACAGCATTGAGTCTTCTTGGGTATGACGCTACAAGCTTGGCACACCTGTATTCTGGGAGTCTCTCCCATTCTTCTCTGCAGATCCTCTCAGGCTCTGTCAGGTTGGATGTGAAGTGTCGCTACACAGCTATTTTCAGGTCTCTCCAGAGATGTTCTATCGGGTTCAAGTCCAGGCTGTGACTGGGTCACTCAAGGACATTCAGAGACTTGTCCCAAAGCCACTCATGCATTGTCTTGGCTGTGTGCTTAGGGTATTTGTCCTGTTGGAAGGTACACCAGTCTGAGGTCCTGAGCATGTTTTCATCAAGGATACATTGCTCCGTTAATCTTTTTCTTGATTAGTCTCCCAGTCCCTGCAACTGAAAAACATCCCCACAGCATGATGCTGCCACTAACATGCTTCACCATAGGGATGGTGCCAGGTTTCATCCTGACATGATGCTTGGCATTCAGGCCAAAGAGTTCAATCTTGGTTTCATCAGACCAGAGAATCTTGTTTCTCATTGTCAGAGTCTTTAGGTGCCTTTAGGCAAACTCCAAGTGGGCTGTCATGTGCCTTTTACTGAGGAGTGGCTTCCATCTGACCGCTCTACCATAAAGGCCTGATTGGTGGAGTGCTGCAGAGATGGTTGTCCTTCTAAAAAGTTCTCCCATCTCCACAGTGTTGTGTGTTGTCTGTTCACACTGCTATGCTTTATCTTGGCCAGGTCGCAGTTGCAAATGAGAACTTGTTCTCAACTAGCCTACCTGGTTAAATAAAGGTGAAATAAAAAAATAAAAAATAAAACAGAGGAACTCTGGAGTTCTGTCAGAGTGACCATTGGCTTCTTGGTCAAGGCCCCTCCCTGACCAAGGCCCTCCGATTGCTCAGTTTGGCCAGGCAGCCAGCGCTAGGAAGTCTTGGTGGTTCCAAACTTTTTCAATTGAAGAATGATGGAGGCCACTGTGTTCTTGGGGACCTTCAATGCTGCAGAAATGTTTTGGTACCCTTCTCCAGATCTGTGCCTTGACACAGTCCTGTCTTTGTGCTCTACGGACAATTCCTTCGACCCCATGGCTTGGTTTTTGTTCTGACATGCACTGTCAACTGTGGGACCATATATAGACAGGTGTGTGCCTTTCTAAATCATGTCAAATCAATTGAATTGACCACAGGTGGACTCCAATCAAGTTGTAGAATCATCTCAAGGATGATCAATGGAAACAGGATGCAACTGGGCTCAATTTCTAATCTCATAGCAAAGGGTCTGAATTTATGTTTTACATTTTTAAAACATTTGCAAAAATTTCTAAAAACCTATTTTCGATTTGTCATTATGGGGTATTGTATGTACATTGCTGAGGATTTTATTTATTTAAGCAATTTTAGAATAAAGCTATGGAAAAATTCAAGGGAAAAAGTACTTTCCCTGCCGCAGGCTATGTACCTTGGGCATATATACAATAGATCATTGTGTGCCCAAGGTACATAGCCTACAGCAGTGTTCCCCAATTTACATTTGACAGAATTTTCATTGTTGGACACAAAAGACTAAAAACACCATGAAATCAGCTCCAAGTTATTTTAATTTTGGATATCTGTTCCTAAGTATTCCTACATATAATAGAAAGACATGATCGTATACAAATGTAAGCAAAGGTTTCAAATGATTACATTTTAGTGAAATACTGGGGAAAAACTGGTTGAATCAACTGTGATGACGTGGGAATCCACGTGGGAAACTGATTGGATTTGAAAACAAGTCATAAACCTAAGGGAATTTAGTATTTTTTTCACCCAACTTTTAACCTAAATCCAATGACATGGTGAAATGTTTTGTTGATTTCACGTTGAATTCACATTAGTTGACAACTCAACCAAATGTAAATCAAAACGAGATGTTTGTGCCCAGTGGGATGATTCTCTCGCTCCCTCTAGACAGATAATTGTGACAAAGGCTCACCAGCCCCCATAATTCCACCATTTGACATTGTTGTTTTTCAACCTCACTCAGATGCATCTGAGCTAACTACACTGTGCGCCCTTAAGTACACAAATGTTTGTGTGTGTTCATTTGTAAACAAGTTATTGTTAATTATAACTTTGCGTGAACTTTGCTGATCAGTGGAGCGAAGCATGTCTCCCCTTCAGTGAGTAATTATTCAGGCTAATTGCTGGCCATGTTCACGGAGTATAAAGCACTGCTCATCCCTCAGCATGGCCATCTCACATGCCTTCATTTCACTGGCTCTGTCCCAAATAGCACCTTATCCCCTACATAGTGCACCAGTTTTGATCCGAGCCCTGGTCAAAAGTAGTGCACTATATAGCGAATAGGGTGCAATTTGGGAAGCGCTCACTGGCTGTCTCCTCAACAGAAACATTAGCAGCCTTTTAATGGTTCAATGTCTCTTATGATCCTAGTTGTCAAGATAAAAGCATATGGTGCTGAAAATAAGGAGGGGGTGGTTATACATGTTATCCTTTGATTCACATGCCTAAAATGGATAAAATAATAATAAAAACATGACGTTAGCAATTTGTCTGTCTTTACACCGTAAACATGCATTGTGGTTCCACCCAGTCTGCCCTCCTTCCAAATCAAAGCCGGGTAATCAGAGGACACAAAGCCACATAATGACGACAGTCATGGTGAGGCCTCCCTCAGGCAGGTTAGGTTGAATCTCTCTCTCGCTAAAGATGAGCAAAAAAAGACTACATAAAATAAATAATACAAATACTGAGCTGTGTTGTATGCTGCTTTTAAACAATGATATTATTTTATCCCCTTGCTAGAATAACAACACTTAGCCTTTTTCTAAAAATGCTTTATGAGATTGGAGAAGACATGAAGAGGGATCTTAGACCATTTTATCCATACAGAATCTTTCCAGATCCTTGATATCCTTCGTCTGCTCTGATGGACTGCCCCCTTCGATTCAAACTACAGGTTTTCAACAGGGTTCCAGTCTGGAGACTGAGATGGCTATTGCAACATTTTGTGGTCAAATAACCATTTCATTGTGGATTTTGACGTGTGCTTGGGGCTATGGTCTTGCTGGAAGATCCACTTGAGGCCAACATTCAGCCTCCTGGCAGAGGCAGCCAGGTTTTGTATTAAAATGTCCCGGTACTGGGTATGGTTGTTGATGCCGTTGACCTTAACAAGGGTCCTAGGACCAGTGGAACTAAAATGGACCCATAACATCAAAGATCCACCACCATTTTTTACAGTAGGTATGGGGTTCTTTTCTTATTACTGTATGCTTCCTTATTTCAACGCTAAACCCACCACTGGTGAGTGTGGCCAAAGAGGTCTATTGTCATGTCACCCGACCATAGCACTGGTTCCAATCCAAGTGCCAATGCTGTTAAGCAAACTCCAGGCGTTTACATTTGTTCAATGTCATGAAAATAGAGTTCTTTGGCCATGCACACCAGTGGTGGGCTTTGCTTCGGGAAAAAAAGAAGATTGGCACACTTGTACTTTTGACCTGAATGCATTTCCTCCTCACCTTTGAGACCACATCCTGCTCTAGAAATCTCACATCAGTTCATTTTCAGTTCTTCCCCATCTCTCACAACAGTTACGATGGCATCTCTCTGTCAAACAACAACTCCTCCCTGAATCTCTTCAAGAAGATCAGCGAGAGGAACAGCAAAGGAAACATCTTCTCTCCTCTGTTAATATTCAGAACCACATTCCTGTAAAGATGAAAGAGGATCTCATGTTAAATACTGTTGAAGTAATATGGCTACAGGTTCATCTGCCTCACCTAAAGGACATTCTGGTGTGAAGCTGCTATAAACCACCAAGTGCTAACAGTCAGTATCTGGATAAGATTTGTGAAATGCTTGATAATGTACAGTGCCTTGCGAAAGTATTCGCCCCCCTTGAACTCTGCGACCTTTTGCCACATTTCAGGCTTCAAACATAAAGATATAAAACTGTATTTTTTTGTGAAGAATCAACAACAAGTGGGACACAATCATGAAGTGGAACGACGTTTATTGGATATTTCAAACTTTTTTAACAAATCAAAAACTGAAAAATTGGGCGTGCAAAATTATTCAGCCCCTTTACTTTCAGTGCAGCAAACTCTCTCCAGAAGTTCAGTGAGGATCTCTGAATGATCCAATGTTGACCTAAATGACTAATGATGATAAACACAATCCACCTGTGTGTAATCAAGTCTCCGTATAAATGCACCTGCACTGTGATAGTCTCAGAGGTCCGTTAAAAGCGCAGAGAGCATCATAAAGAACAAGGAACACACGAGGCAGGTCCGAGATACTGTTGTGAAGAAGTTTAAAGCCGGATTTGGATACAAAAAGATTTCCCAAGCTTTAAACATCCCAAGGAGCACTGTGCAAGCGATAATATTGAAATGGAAGGAGTATCAGACCACTGCAAATCTACCAAGACCTGACCGTCCCTCTAAACTTTCAGCTCATACAAGGAGAAGACTGATCAGAGATGCAGCCAAGAGGCCCATGATCACTCTGGATGAACTGCAGAGATCTACAGCTGAGGTGGGAGACTCTGTCCATAGGACAACAATCAGTCATATATTGCACAAATCTGGCCTTTATGGAAGAGTGGCAAGAAGAAAGCCATTTCTTAAAGATATCCATAAAAAGTGTCGTTTAAAGTTTGCCACAAGTCACCCGGGAGACACACCAAACGTGGAAGAAGGTGCTCTGGTCAGATGAAACCAAAATTGAACTTTTTGGCAACAATGCAAAACGTTATGTTTGGTGTAAAAGCAACACAGCTCATCACCCTGAACACATCATCCCCACTGTCAAACATGGTGGTGGCAGCATCATGGTTTGGGCCTGCTTTTCTTCAGCAGGGACAGGGAAGATGGTTAAAATTGATGGGAAGATGGATGGAGCCAAATACAGGACCATTCTGGAAGAAAACCTGATGGAGTCTGCAAAAGACCTGAGACTGGGACGGAGATTTGTCTTCCAACAAGACAATGATCCAAATCATAAAGAAAAAACTACAATGGAATGGTTCAAAAATAAACATATCCAGGTGTTAGAATGGCCAAGTCAAAGTCCAGACCTGAATCCAATCGAGAATCTGTGGAAAGAACTGAAAACTGCTGTTCACAAATGCTCTCCATCCAACCTCACTGAGCTCGAGCTGTTTTGCAAGGAGGAATGGGAAAAAAATTCAGTCTCTCGATGTGCAAAACTGATAGAGACATACCCAAAGCGACTTAAAGCTGTAATCGCAGCAAAAGGTGGCGCTACAAAGTATTAACTTAAGGGGGCTGAATAATTTTGCACACCCAATTTTTCAGTTTTTGATTTGTTAAAAAAGTTTGAAATATCCAATAAATGTCGTTCCACTTCATGATTGTGTCCCACTTGTTGTTGATTCTTCACAAAAAAAATACAGTTTTATATCTTTATGTTTGAAGCCTGAAATGTGGCAAAAGGTCGCAAAGTTCAAGGGGGCCGAATACTTTCGCAAGGCACTGTATGTGGTAGTTATGGAGCAGGGGCCTGAGGTCACACAGTCTGTGAATGTATTGTAATGTTTTTAAATTGTATAAACAGCCTTAATTTTGCTGGACCCCAGGAAGAGTAGCTGCAATGGGGATCCATAATAAATGCAAATCTCCTCTGCTTTGGCTAAAGTATTCCTTGAGGCCAAGGGCAATATTGCTACACAGATGTCAGAGGCGCTGCACCTCCACAGGCTGAGGGTGACATCCACGATGGGTTAAAAAAAACTCCTGTCTGAGCTGAACAAAGACAAACCCCATACACACTGAGCCTGGCCAACTGCCTGTTTGGAGGGGTCAGGGGCCAATAGTGGGGCCAGGAGCAATACTGCCACACAGATGTTAGAGGCCCTGCCCCTCCACAAAGCTGAGGTAATCAGAAAACTCCTGTCTGGGCCCCGTACACACTACCCCCTTGCACTGAACCTGGCAAAGCCTTTTCAAAAGCTTTTCTCTGTGAAACTAGGAAGTATTTCGCTACACTCGCATTGACATCTGCTAACCATGTGTATGTGACAAATAAAATTAGATTTGATTTGAAGTACTACGGTGCCAGGTTAGAGTCTGTCGACTTCGAGTCCAATGCGGAGGCGCCTAGGGTTAACATTAACAACTGGGTGGATAAAAAGACAGAGGGAAAACTCCAGGACCGGCTGCAAAAGGGAGCTGTCAACAATCAAAACTTGTTGGTGAATGTCATTTATTTCAAGGGCAAGTGAGGAAAGCAGTTCCTGAAGAGATCCACCAGAGAAGCTCAGTTCAAGGTGAGAGAACATTTGTGTATCAGGAGAGCGTGTTCTGCTTGACCTTAATCCCTGAGGTCAACTGACAGATTCTGGAGCAATCTGAGCACGCTCCCGGAAGAGATAGAGGACAAACTGGGCTGGAGGAGCTGGTGAGGGAGTTCACGTTATGATAACTTTGTTGCATGGACCTGGCCCATGTGGGACACATGCACTTGTCCAGACTGAAGATGGGAGAAGGCCTGCAACCTGAAAGCCGTTCTGGTCAGCATGGGCACGATGGACTCCTTTGAAGGGCTCAGGAGCAATTTCTCAACCTGGAGTTGTCTGAGGTGGTGCACAAGGCCTTTGTAGAGGTGAATGAGGAAAGCGCAGAGGCTGCGGCTGCCACAAGGCTGTGTCCCCAATCAGTAATGTTAAGAAAGCATGATATACGTACCTTCAAAGCTGACCACACTTTCTGTTCTTCATCCGCCACAACAGTAGTCAGAGCAGCCTCTTCTGTTGCAGGTTTTGTATAAACGGTCCCCAAAGATTTTGCCCAATTGTGTGCAACGTCATCCAATCCGTATGACGTTACGTCCTGGGGAAAAAAAGAAGATATGTTACGAATTCCAATTCGTACCATTGGACTTTGAAATGCTTGTCAACAATGTTGTAATTTGTAATAATTATGTTCATGTATGTAATCTCGGTTAACCCAGAAGTAAAATCTTGTGTAATTTGTTCAGCTGCATGATCAACTTCTGGGACTATACGTGTTAGAGGTTGAGAGTTCCGGCAAAGATGAATGCCTAGATTCAATCAGATCAAGCACTAACCGGCGATAGCCAAAACCCGAATAGCTGATGTTTTGGCGGTGTAAGAGCTGGAACTGTGTTGGAGATGTCAAATCGGTGAGGAGCTGCTCTTGTGATCATTGTCACGAAGCCACACCCGTCACGTAGAAACGCTCAAATTGAAAATCATTAAATGTGATCATGAGGATTTCTATCAACTTAATCAAGGTGTATACACAATTTCACATTCTAGACTTGTTAGCTCCGCTGTATGGGATTTCTCTTAAAGCGACTCGGTGCAACCAATGGCCATGTCTGCTTTAGGTATAATGCTGGGAGCCGCTTGTGGATTTGACAGCTCTAAAACAGTCCCACCTCTTACACTGTCAAAACATCAGCTATGGGGATTTTGGCTAAAGATGATTTGATTGAATCGGGACCAAAGTCTCCACCCTCACAAAGCCAAAGCCCCCCATGTGGGCAAAGCACTCGAATCGAAACGGTTTAACCTCTTGAACCTCTGGGGGCAGTATTTCATTTTTGGATGAAAAACGTTCCCGTTTTAAACAAGATATTTTGTCACGAAAAGATGCTCGACTATGCATATAATTGACAGGTTTGGAAAGAAAAACTCTGACGTTTCCAAAACTGCAAAGATATTATCTGTGAGTGCCCCAGAACTAATGCTACAGGCGAAACCAAGATGAAGTTTCATACAGGAAATGAGCCAGATTTTTGAGGCGCTGTGTTCCAATGTCTCCTTATATGGCTGTGAATGCGCAAGGAGAGAGCCTACACTTTCTGTCGTTTCCCCAAGGTGTTTGCAGCATTGTGACGTATTTGTAGGCATATCATTGGAAAATTGACCATAAGAGACTACATTTACCAGGTGTCCGCCCGGTGTCCTGTGTCGAAATTATTGCGTAATCTTTAGGTCCATACGCGTTCCATTTCTTCAGAAGAGAAAAAGTCAACTGCCACGAAGGATTTATCATCGATAGATATGTGAAAAAACCTTGAGGCTGGATTCTAAAAATCGTTTGCCATGTTTGTTGATATTATGGAGTTCATTTGGAAAAAAGTTTGCATTTTAATGACTTAATTTTCGTTTTTTTTCTTACCCAAACGTGATGAAGAAAACGGAGCGATTTGTCAACACAAATAATCTTTTTGGAAAAACTGAACATTTGCTATCTAACTGAGAGTCTCCTCATTGAAAACATCTGAATTTCTTCAAAGGTAAATGATTTTATTTGAATGCTTTTCTGTTTTTTATGAAAATGTTGCATGCTGAATTCCAGGCATAATCCTATGCTAGGCTATCAATTCTGTTACACAAATGCTTGTTTAGCTATGGTTCAAAAGCATATTTTGAAAATCTGAGATGACAGTGTTGTTAACAAAAGGCTAAGCTTGAGAGCAAATAGATGTATTTCATTTCATTTGCGATTTTCATGAATAGTTAACGTTGTGTTATGCTAATGAGCTTGCGGATAGATTTACACCATCCTGGATACAGGTTTTTTTCGTAGCTAAACGTGACGCAGAAAACGGAGCGATTTGTCCTAAACAAATAATCTTTCCGGAAAAACTGAACATTCGCTATCTAACTGAGTCATTGAAAACATCCAAAGTTCTTCAAAGGTAAATTATTTTATTTGAATGCTTTTCTGGTTTTTGTGAAAATGTTGCCTGCTGAATGCTAACGCTAAATGCTACACTAGCTATCAATAGCTATCAATACTGTTACACAAATGCTTGTTTTGCTATGGTTAAGAAGCATATTTTTGAAAATCTGAGATGACAGTGTTGTTAACAAAAGGCTAAGCTTGAGAGCTAGCATATTGGTTTCATTTCATTTGCGATTTTCATGAATAGTTAACGTTGTGTTATGCTAATGAGTTTGCGGATAGATTTACACAATCCTGGATACAGGTTTTTTTCGTAGCTAAACGTGACGCAGAAAACGGAGCGATTTGTCCTAAACAAATAATCTTTCAGGAAAAACTGAACATTTGCTATCTAACTGAGTCTCCTCATTGAAAACATCCGAAGTTCTTCAAAGGTAAATTATTTTATTTGAATGCTTTTCAGTTTGTGAAAATGTTGCCTGCTGAATGCTAATGCTAAATGCTATGCTAGCTATCAATACTGTTACACAAATGCTTGTTTTGCTATGTTTGAGAAGCATATTTTGAAAATCTGAGATGACAGTGTTGTTAACAAAAGGCTAAGCTTGAGAGCTAGCATATTGATTTCATTTCAATAGTTAACGTTGCGTTATGGTAATAGACTTGAGGCTGTAGTCACGATCCCGGATCCGGGATGGCTCAACGCAAGAAGTTAACAAAAGGCTAAGCTTGTGAGCCAATATATTTATTTAATTTAATTTGCGATTTTCATGAAAAGTTAACGTTGCGTTATGGTAATGAGCTTGAGGCTATAATTACGCTCCCGGATACGGGTTTTTTTCTTAGCCAAACGTGATGAACAAAACGGAGCGATTTCTCCTACACAAATAATCCTTTTGGAAAAACTGAACATTTGCTATCTAACTGAGAGTCTCCTCATTGAAAACATCCGAAGTTCTTCAAAGGTAAATTATTTTATTTGAATGCTTTTCTTGTTTTTGTGAAAATGTTGCCTGCTGAATGCTAGGCTTAATGCTTTGCTACCTATCAATACTCTTACATAAATGCTTGTGTAGCTATGGTTGAAAAGCATTTAAAAAAAATCTGAGATGACAGTGTTGTTAACAAAAGGCTAAGCTTGTGAGCCAATATATTTATTACATTTCATTTGCGATTTTCATGAATAGTTAACGTTGCGTTAGGGTAATGAGCTTGAGGCTATAATTACGCTCCCGGATACGGGATTGCTCGTCGCAACAGGTTAAGCACTGCCTTCGCCCAATCCTAAAACATCCAAAATAACAGAACTACTGCTGCTTGTTATCTCATGCATCCCATTCAGTTCCAACTGATTCTTTGGTCTACACACAGAATCTCCCTACAAGAGATTATACTGTTCTTTTATGTTTGAGGAATTATGTTTAATAATGTAATTATGTAATCGTTTTAAAATTGCATAATAATGTCTGCGTAATCTTGAGTGGAATATTTTTGTTTGTAATTTGTGTCTGAAAAAAACGACAAAAGGTTTGGCAACCTACAGAACCATGCATTATAATATCAGAAATCATCCATAAAATCAGATATAGCCCATTTTGACTTTGTGGCTGTGGTAACTAGTGGAAACCATACAATTAACAAAGGAACACCACCATTCTGAAAATACTACAGCTTGGACAGAGGGAAAATTCCAACAGTGACATCACTGATCCAAGCACTGCTTTTTCATGCAAGTGTGCAAACAAGATCCGACCTGTGCTGGCGCAGTTATTTTCTTTTCGCATGATCCTTTCCCGCCTAGTTCCAGCAACTATGGTGGATCCATAACCAGGCCAAGCTTGGTTTGGTTCGGCTCAGTAGTGTGGAAGCTCTCATTATGCCATGCTTAGATATTTGCTTGTTAGACCAGCAGTAACCACAATAGTTCAACATCATCTGTTGGGACAGTTAACATCTTGCTCCTCACTTGTTGAGGGTACAAACATTTGACTTCAGAACTTTTAAATTTAAGAGGCAATAATTTCATCCAGACTTTTTTTCTTCTAGATTCATCTGGCCTGGCTCTTGCAAAACAAATACAAGCTAAACTAATTGCTGAGGATCCCCGACGGATGCATCAGGATTATAGTAGAGCAAGACAGTGAAAAATCAAGCCACTGCATCGAGCGAAAAGTCTCCATGAATCACGTTCTGTGTGGGGGGGACAGGCAGCGGCAGCGGTGCAGTAATCATCGGGGAGGCAGTCCAAATTAATACTTCATCGGCGGCCGCCTCGTTCTCCATCATTAGGGCACATTACAGGGCCACAATATACATCATTAAACTCGGGCATAAACAATTCATTAAAAGGCAATTAAGGAGACAAGCGAATGTCACTTCTCCCTGTAGTATTAATAGGCAGTAAAACGGCAGAGGGTTAAGGCTAATGCTGAACTCCCAGTCAACCTGACTAATAGCCTCTAGTTGTTCCAGAAACACAAGATGGCCCTTTGCCTGGCTACCCAAACGCCTTGCTCCGGCCAAATGCTATGCCACGCCCACGGATGTCTCTTCTCTACAATGAGTCTGGATCAGAGTACCTAAATTACCATTTCTACCATGGAAAAAAACATGAACCGTTCTGATTGGTCCCAGAAACAGATGGGCTGGGCAAGAGCCAGAACACACGCATGTAAAGCCTACGTGTAAAGCGGAGGTTTGAAAATGTGTCATTGGCTTTGTTACTCCGATTGGTTAGAGATGATCCAATCGCTGATTACATTGTTTGGTACAACAACCGTCATTTTGATGTCACCACAAACAACTTCAATGATGGCAACCTCAAACTGAAGTTGGTAGCAAACGACAGAGCAGCGAAAAAAATGAAGTTTGAGTCGTCAGGCAAGATGACCTTAGCCCTACACTTCAATATAGTCATTACTGTTGAGTCACCGCTCACGATACTTCAGAAAAAAGGGTTCGACATTGACCCTTTTCCATCAGAAGAAACGTGCCATTTTAGGGTTCTTTGTTGGGTGAAAAGGTTCTACCTGGATCCAACAATAATGATCCTACAGGGACAAGCCAGAGAACACTGTAATGGCACCATTCTAATTAAAGAGTGATCAAAACAAGGCAGTGTAATGTCAGCACCATGTACACTATGAGCCAGAAATACAATGCAGTCGAGCCTGGCATTTCAATGGACATACAGTTGGGGATAAATACGTAGTCTCAGTCATCAACCTTCATTTTATTTCAAATTAAAGCACCCAGTTTCGTCGTCGTACAGGTGCAACCTCTTTCAACACTTTCGAGTGGTTATCTGCCAGTGAGTCTTGACGACACCACACCTGACATTCACACTTGGTTAAGGGTACATTACTAAAGGTTCTACAAATGGCACTAAGTTTGACCACACACACGCATCCAAAACTGACTGGGGAAAAGTCCATCAATGCAAAACATAGCAGGTCCACATCAATAAATGCCTCTAAATAAAAGTAGCGTGACAATGTGGCGAAAACTGTGGTGACTTTGGTCAGCTAGTGACCGGACAAAGGAGAGAAACTAGATTTGTGTAGCGGGATGACAGATTGCGTGTGTTCGTTGCACGAATGTTAACATTAATATGTGTTTTTCAATAGCTTCCCTGTGCAGGTTACTTTAGTGATTTGAGCGTGACCAGACCACGTTCCCACAGATAAAATAATATGTAATCCAAAAAGCAGACATAACTGCCACTTAATAAAAAAAGGGAATTGAAAGATGGAGATAAGATTCTGCTTAAAATAAATATGGCTTTGCATATGTCAAATCAAGATGACAGATCTGCATGGGTTTCTTCACTGGTCAAATTAAGCTATAGCGAGGGACATGGGATTTTGATGGTAACTTTGGTAGAGGGCAGGAAGCAAAGCATTACAACTACTGACACAGACACCACATTCAGTCAAGGCACAAAAATACCTCACATACTAGCTAGCTACTGCTCAAAATGACACTCCCAAGTTTTGCTTAAAGGTAGATTCAGCTATACAAATTCCAGTAGCTGCATATCAGGCCAATATCCCCAACAACGAAGAGAGTGAAGCGAGAGACTAATCTACTCCGCAGTAGTTGTCCCTCAGCTATCACATTTGCAGGAGAGTGAAGCGATCTCCCATGCACATGCGAAGATGCTCTGTACGGGACTGTGGGTGCTCACATGTACAGCCTATTGTATAGCGTTTATTCCTAAATATATATTTGTTTCACCTTGCTGCTCGTATCGCCGAGTCTCAGTTTAAAGGAAATGCTAATGTAGCATTGGAGATGTGCAATAATATATTACAAGATCAATAAATAATTAAGGATATTGATATCATTTTACAATCATACAATTAGCACAATATTCAACATTTAAAAAAATGTTTGTCTCAGTATCAGTGCCCAATGTACATTTTTCCCAGAATTCCCGTTGTCTCAGAACAAATCAAACAGGACTCAAATGTTTCTCTCAGAATAAAGGAGGCTCTTCTGCTGGTTTCTGGGAAGAAGAAAAAACATCTACATAATAATTGAACAATATGAACAAGATAAAACCCCTGAGATTTCAGATTCAGATAAAACACTGAGGTCAGACATTTTACAAATGAGTCACAGGAGGGGTGGACAGATGACAAGCAGCCGCCACCAGATGTGTCAGTTACTAGGCTGACCAACAATGAAATCTAGCGACTTTGGCACCCGTGACCCTGATTTCAACCAGTTTCTCCTCTCAAGACTCTCTCTTGCATTCAGCGGCTTAACATGAGGAGACTGTGTTGAGATGTAGGTGAGGTGTTCAGCCGATGCTCATGTCACCACAACACAACACTCCTAACCATTTAGTCCATATTATAATAGGCCTCAGTGCTCTCGGCCATCAGACCCCATTCATTCTACCCACTGGGCATTCAGTAATACTCCACGCCACTAGTCAAAAGTAGTGCCTCCCCCCTGGTGTCCCTGTGACGGTGTCCCTGTGTCACTGCCCCTGTGTGAGGGTGTGGCTGGGTGAGGTCACTGGGTAAAGCTCTTCTTGATGGCCACATTGGGGAAGAGTCCGCAGAGCTCTTGGACAATGCGGGCGTCCACCTGCGCGCAGAAGGACACGTCCAGGAGGAGGAGCTTCGGACACGCCTGCAGCAGCTTCCTCAGGGAGGAGGAGCTTACCATCCGGGTGCCTGTCAATCAACAACACAAACATACCACATAAGTGAGCAACATTTGTGAGCACTTGATGAATACTGTGTTCTAAATGCCCCAAGTAAAATACTATATTCAAATATCAGGTGTGAACACATCTGTGGTTCTACCTAAAATGACTTAATATAAACTGGTGTGATAGAACGAGAGAAAGAGAGGCAGATTAAGAAAGGAAGAGGGAGGTAGTACCCACCCAGTATGTCGAGGTGCTGCAGTGCGGGGCAGTTGGCAGCCAGCTCCTCAATGTCCGAGTCGCACACGGTGCGGTTGGCGGTGAGGAAGAGCTTCCTCAGGCACTGCAGGTTGCGGGCCAGGTGCTGGAAGCAGCCCGAGCTGCTCTGCAGTGTGGAGCACCAGCCCAGGTCCAGCTCCTCCAGTAATCTGCATCCTGCAGCCAGCTCGGCCAGGCCACGCTCCGACAGGCTTCTGCAGCGCCACAGGTCCAGGGAGCGCAGTGAGCGGCAGCGGACAGCCAGCATGCTCGCCACCACGTCATAGTCCTCTATCTGCAGGGAGAACATAGGGACGGTGACCTTGGGGCTGTTAGCCAGCACAGAATGACTGAATCAATTGTCATGATTCTCGGTTGTGGTTCAGAGTTAAGGGGTGAAGCTGATCCTAGAATGTCTCTCTGCCGCAAGAGCAGGGTATGATAGCGAGTGCATTTGTGGGGGGCATCTTACCATCACACAGCTCCCCAGGTTGAGGTGTCTCAGCTCAATACAGAAGGTTAGGATGCGCAACATGGCTGTTTGCTGCAGCAAGATAAAATAAAGCAAGCGAGAGAGAGAAAATGTCAAAGTTGAGTTAAGTTTCTATCGACTGACCCAAAATATGATGATTGCACCCCTTTTTGTACACACACAGTAAAATGAGACTGAGGAATGTGCATCAAAGGTGTCGCGTCAAAATTTTACAATAACAGGTCTACCCCATGTTATTCAATATCTCTCCAAGACGACTTGGTCTGGCAAACACATAACTCAACAGTATTATGGTAGTGTAACATTTCAAAGCGTAAAAGAAATATACATTTGCTTATCACCTATCCACCATTGCGAGACAGGGATAGAGGTGGGATTTCAATGTGGAACTGTC
The DNA here is from genome assembly GCF_023373465.1 of Oncorhynchus keta. Lineage (NCBI taxonomy): Eukaryota > Metazoa > Chordata > Actinopteri > Salmoniformes > Salmonidae > Oncorhynchus > Oncorhynchus keta. Next base: position 52,675,687 of record NC_068454.1, read on the forward strand.
AACATGCCACCCAATGGCAATTGGGTGTGCGTGACGTGTACTTTAGCAAGCATCTCTAATGTGTATGCTATGTGTTTCGAGAGTGTGCGTCTGGTGGTCTCTTTTTATGACTTTTGGCAGCCAGAGAACTATTTAATTATACCAGTGACAGCTTAATGACAGCTTAATGACAGACAACAGAGCTTGGATGACACATAGGACTGGAGACAAACACACAGCCTGCTCAGTCTGCCTGCAGTAAACAACCTGAAAGCTTAGACCTCAACCTCACTACACTGGAAAGACTACGGTATGGTGTTTGCCTTAGGAAAGGCTGAAACATGAGAACAACACTCAGAAATGCCCTGTAAGGTTTTGTAGCAGGCCTGGGCAAGAACAGGACCCGAGCTCTGAGTTCATTACAAATGATGACAGCAGAGAATTAGTCCTACGTAAACCACAATGGTGCCATGCACAGGCCATGTATCTGATAGAAAGCTCAACTACCTCTTAACCCATACACCACCAATATACCCATGTGCATCAGCCTAAAAATATGGCATCATGTGTTACAACAGCGTCTCAATATATGCTACTTAGCAAACACTTTTAACAAACTATAGTTTTGGCAAGTCGGTTAGGACATCTACTTTGTAAATTACAAGTATTTTTTCCAACAATTGTTTACAAACAGATTATTTCACTGCATCACAATTCCAGTGGGTCAGAAGTTTACATACACTAAGTTGACCTTTAAACAGCTTGGAAAATTCCAGAAAATTGTGTCATGGCTTTAGAAGCTTCTGATAGGCTAATTGACATCATTTGAGTTAATTGGAGGTGTACCTGTGGATGTATTTCAAGGCCTACCTTCAAACTCAGTGACTCTTCGCTTGACATCATGGGAAAATCAAAAGAAAATCAGCCAAAACCTCAGAAAACAAATTGTAGACGTCCACAAGTCTGGTTCATCCTTGGGGGCAATTTCCAAACGCCTGAAGGTACCACGTTCATCTGTACAAACAATAGTACGCAAGTGTAAACACCACGGGACCATGCAACCGTCATACCGCTCAGGAAAGAGACGCGTTCTGTCTCCTAGGGATGATCATACTTTGGTGCGAAAAGTGCAAATCAATCCCAGAACAAGAGCAATGGACCTTGTGAAGATGCTGGAGGAAACAGGTACAAAAGTATCAATATTCTCAGTAAAACGAGTCTGATAAACATAACCTGAACGGCCGCTCAGCAAGGAAGAAGCCACGGCTCCAAAACCGCCATAAAATAGCCAGACTATGGTTTGCAACTGCACATGGGGACAAATATCGTACTTTTGGAGAAATGTCTTCTGGTCTGATGAATCAAAAATATAACTGCTGGCCATAATGACTATCGTTATGTTTGGAGGGTAAAGGGGAGGCTTGCAAGCCGAAGAACACCATCCCAACCGTGAAGCACGGGGGTGGCAGCATCATGTTGTGGGTGTGCTTTGCTGCAGGAGGGGCTGGTGCACTTCACAAAATAGATGGCATCATGAGGCATCACAATGATGTGGATATATTGAAGCAACATCTCAAGACATCCGTTAGGAAGTTAAAGCATGGTTGCAAATGGGTCTTCCAAATGGACAATGCATACTTCCAAAGTTGTGGCAAAATGGCTTAACTCTTGGAACTACCGCTCCCGGATCCGGGAGAATTGTCATCAACTGACAGTAATTAGCATAACGCAATGGACAAAAAATATTACTAGAAAATATTCATATTCATGAAATCACAAGTGAAATATATTGAAACATAGCGTAGCCTTTTGTTAATCACCCTGTCATCTCAGATTTTGAAATGATGCTTTACAGCCAAAGCAAGACAAGCATTTGTGTAAGTTTATTGATAGCCTAGCATAGCATTATGCCTAGCTAGCAGCAGGCAACCTGGTCACGAAAATCAGAAAAGCAATCAAGTTAAATCGTTTAACTTTGATGAGCTTCGGATGTTTTCATTCACGAGACTCCTAGTTAGATAGCAAATGTTCATTTTTTCCATAAAGATTATTTTTGTAGCCGAAATAGCTCCGTTAGTTCTTCACGTTTGGCTGAGAATTCGACCGGAAATTGCGGTCACGACAACGCCAAATAATATTCCAAATTAGCTCCATAATATCGACAGAAACATGGCAAACGTTGTTTATAATCAATCCTCAAGGTGTTTTTCAAATATCTATTCGATAATATATCAACCGGGACAGCTGTATTTTCAGTAAGACCGGGAGGAAAAATAGCTACCTCTGTCTATTACGCAAGAATTACTCAGAGCACTCAGCCGGCCACTTACGCAATGTAGTCGTTTACGCTCATTCTTCAACATAAAGGCGTGAAACTACGTCAAAATGCTGTAGACACCTTGGGGAATATGTAGAAAAAGGAATCTGGTTGCTATCCCATTCACTGCTCAATAGGGACTTCCTGATTGGATTTTTCTAAGGCTTTCGCCTGCAATATCAGTTCCGTTATACTCACAGACAATATTTTTACAGTTTTGGAAACTTTATAGTGTTTTCTATCCTAAGCTGTCAATTATATGCATATTCTAGCAACTTGTCCTGACAAAATAGCCCATTTACTTTGGGAACGTTATTTTTCCAAAAATGAAAATAGTGCCTCCTAGTTTCAAGAGGTTTAAGGACAACAAAGGCAAGTGGAGTGGCCATCACAAAGCCCTGACCTCAATCCCATAGAAAATGTGTGGGCAGAACTGAAAAAGCGTGTGCGAGCAAGGAGGCCTACAAACCTGACTCAGTTACACCAGCTCTGTCAGGAGGAATGGACCAAAATTCACCCAACTTACTGTGGGAAGCTTGTGGAAGGCTACACGAAACATTTGACCCAAGTTAAACAAATTAAAGGCAATGCCACCAAATACTAATTGAGTGAATGTAAACTTCGGACCCACTGGGAATGTGATGAAAGAAATAAAAGCTGAAATAAATCATTCTCACTACTATTATTCTGACATTTCACATTCTTAAAATAAAGTGGTGATCCTAACTGACCAAAGAAAGGGAATTTTTACTATGATTAAAAGTCAGGAACTGAGTTGAAATGTATTTGGCTAAGGTGTTTGTAAACTTCAGACTTCAACTGTACGTTATATAGGTATGCAAGGTAGCTTTGATATCGTTTTTTAACATCGGCATTAAACTTGGCAGATGCAATACCGATGTTGGCATTTTTAGCTAATGTCGGACGATTCCGATATGTTCACTGATATATTGTGCATCCCTAGTTCAAGAGATTGCAGAGCACTGCAAAATAAGTGTACAAACAGTGTGTAAAAGACCCAAAACAAGCTTTTTTACGACTCATTGATGATGAGCACTGTAGGACAGAAAAATAGAGACCAAAGTGATGGTGAGAGCTTCCAAAGAGCTATCTTTTATCAGGTGCTTGACAGTCTCACAGCTGAGCTGCAGAGGCGTTTTTCAAAGACTTGCAAGATAATGCTAGGGATCCAGTCTCTCAACCCAAAGAGTACAACATTCTTGAATGAGGAGCCTCTGTTTGCCTTTGCTCAAAACTTTGAGTCAGACTTAGAGGACCTCAAACATGAGGTTCATCAAACCAAGCGGATTTCGACTTTGTAAGATTTCTGTTGTTACACTAGTCAGCAGTGCATCTTGCGAGAGAAGCTTCTCAGCTTCAAAACGGATTTAAACCCACCTTAAGACAACAATGGTTGATGACATGTTAAGTCACCTCGGCATTCTCAGTGTTGAGTCAAGGAGGGCATGCTCCCTCAACATGGATGAGTTTGTGAAACATTTTGCCAGTCCTCACCAGAAACATATAATTATGCTGTTTTAAATCTACCTAGGATAATTTGGCTCTTAGGCAGTCCCTCTGGTCATGATTAAAACCTGCACTGTGTACTAGCTAGTACACCGACATTCTAAAATGATAAATCCAAAGGGTATCATGTCACACAGATTTAATTTGTTCTTGATTAGGCCAATTCCAAAACTTTTCTTTGCTATTAGTTAACATAATATATATCGGCATAAATATGATAGTGTAAGTCTGTAACATTGATGGGCATCAAAATTATTTATATTTTATATCAATTTCTGCTTGATACCAGGTATGTCAAATTGCAGTGTGTTTTTTTTGTCAATTACATTTTTTGTAAATAAACTAATGTAATTTATGTAACACACAGATGCTCTTATCTCCTTGAGCTTAATTATCTGAAAATATTTTGGATGTTCAACACTTATTGACACAGATTATATATTCATGAAAACAGAGTGACCCAAGTCTCTCCAGTATGTGAGTACAGTAGTGTGTGTGTGTGTGTGTGTGTGTGTGTGTGTGTGTGTGTGTGTGTGTGTGTGTGTGTGTGTGTGTGTGTGTGTGTGTGTGTGTGTGTGTGAGTGAGTGAGAGAGAGAGAGAGAGAAAGAGAGAAAGAAATTGAGCTGCAGTGCCGAGGTAGGGACACTGACTATTCATGTAAGAATTCTAGTGAAGTAACCCTTTTGGACCACACTATCTGCTACATTGAAGAACTCTGGGTTAAGTGAATTATCACTTCTACCTCTAATCAGCAATCAGAGGATTCATTCATGCTCCTTAGATGCCAGGTTAGGGTTACATACTACATTTTCTGAAGTAGCCTTGGCCACCCCTGTATAAAACTGTAGTTCTGCCACTGCTGACACAGTCAGACCATTGTGATAGTGACAGCAGAGGTTGACGCTTCGTGAGCGCTGTCCAAATTTGCCGTTACGCACAACCTTTCTTGCCTGACAGACTAACTAACTAACTAATTAGCTAGCTAGCTATAGCAAGCAGTTTCCATATAATTACATTGGTAGAACCAAGACAAAACAACCAACTAGTTAGTTGACTATATACAGCTAAACACTGCAACTATTTCCATGAGACAGAGAGCAATCATTCGATCTTGACCGCTGGCACGGATGTGCTGGCCTGTACCAACCAAATTATGATATGCTAATCTGTGAGCTATTCCCCAAGTTTCAGAGCATCAAACATTGACAACACCAAACTGCTGTTTACTTATTTCACTCACCTCGACATGATCGCTTTTAAAAGTGCAAGGATGTGTGAATCCGTATCACCAAGCAACATAGATTAAGCCTCTTTCACAGTGAATAGTCATGTCTGCTTCAGCCATGTTATTTTCAGTCATTAAGTTTTTTAAAAAGTCAAATGACAGCATACCCTGTTTCCGGTCGACGACAACAGCCACGCCAATACGACAAAAGGTTGTTAGAAAGTTCACTTTGCAATATTGACACAGATATTATCGTTAGAAAAACAAGGCCGTTCGTGGCCGTTATAGTAATTTAAAGAAAGGCTGTTTTAAAGTTAATGTTTTTTGAATGACTACCTCATCTCTGTACCCCAAGCATATAAGGTCCCAGTCGAGCAGTGAATCTCAAACACATATTCAACCACAAAGACCAGGGAGGTTTTCCAATACCTCACAAAGAAGGGCACTTATTGGTAGATGGGTAAAACATTTTTTTTTTTAAAGCAGACAGTGAATATCCCTTTGAGCATGGTGAAGTTACTCATTACACTTTGGATGGTGTATCAATACACCCAGTCACTACAAAGACACAGGCTTCCTTCCTAACTCAGTTGCTGGAAAGGAAGGAAACCACGAAGCCAATGTGGACTTTAAAACAGTTACAGAGTTGAAAGGCTGTGAAAGGAGAAAATTACAATACTGTTGATCCATCCTCAGTTATGTCACAATACAAACCAAATTGACAGAGTGAAAAGAAGGAAGCCTGTACAGAATAAATATATTCCAAAACATGCTTCCTGTTTGCAACAAGGCACTAGTATAATACTGCTAAAAATGTTTGTTCTGAATACAAAGTGTTGTGTTTGGGACAAATCCAATACAACACATTACTAAGTACCGCTCTCCATATGTCCAAGCATAGTAGTGGCATGCTTGTAATCAATCATTAAGGACTGAGGAGTTTTTCAGGATAAAAAAAATAAAAGAGACTGGAGCCAAGCACAGGAAAAGTCAGTGAAGACAGTGAATGTTCCTGAGTGGCCGAGTTATTTTTTTGCAAAATATCTAAAAACACTGTCATTATGTGGGGTATTGTGTGTAGATAGGTGTTTTTTTGTTTTTTTGAAACATTTTGAAAATTCTGACTAACAACGAAATGTAGAATAAGTCAAGGGGTACTTCTGAAGGCACTGTACCTCTATCCTTGTGCGGTAGAGCACTAGCCGGCGCAGGCGGGTGAGCTTGGAGATGTGTGTAAAGGCCTGGGGGTGGAGGCGGTCGCACGAGGACAGGTTGAGCTCCTGCAGCCCGGGACACGTCTGGGAGATGACCTCCAGACACGGTTCACTCAGGAAGTGACAACACGACAGCTCCAGACACACCAGGCTCCCACCACACGCCTTCATGAAGCTGAGAGGGAGGGGGTCAGACCTGTGTTGTGGCATGGCAACAACATTAACACGGAAGTTCAGGATTTGACAACTTTGTTAGTTTCAGTTTCAAGTTTTATTAGTTGTATGTCCGGGATACACATGGTATACGCTGTCCAACTAAAAAAAATGCTTACTTGCAGGTTCCATCTCGACAATGCAACAACAAGAAATAATGAGAGAATACGAACATAAAGTAAATGGCTCAGTACAATACAATAAAGATTTTAGCACAAGTAAAATACAGAAAGGCACAATTTATACTCCAATATTTACACAGACGGTTCCTCACCCTGAAATCAACCGAAGTGATGGGCACACACATGCCACTCTAAAGACAGAGACCGATGAACCACAAAATGTCCAGATTCTCTAGTCCCCCCCAGCCCCATGCCTCACCTGCTGAAGCCGGTGAGGGTGAGGGCTCCACGGTTGCCGGTCCAGGAGAGGTTGAGCCTCTGGAGCAGGGTGCACCGGCCCTGCAGGTGGCCCAGGGAGGTGTCACTGAGGCGAGCCCAGTATGGCTGCAGGCTCAGCTGGATGTACTGGAGGGGGTCACAGCAGTGCTGGCGGAGTAGCTTGCAGGTCTGGGTCAGGCGACACAGGTCGGGCAGGGTCAAGTGGCTAACTATCAGCTGGATCAACTGCAGGGGGAGAGAAGGGAGAGAATTACAGAGAGATAATAAGAGAAAAGGGAGGATGGTGGGAGAGGGGGTAGAGGGAGAAGGATAAATAACGATGGAGGAAGAGAGAGACAAGGAAAGCAAGAAAGAGACAGAAGGGATGATGTCAGGCAGAGCAGAATAATATAAAACAGTGTATGTTGAACACACACACACACACACACAAAGCAATATCCTTGTGGCAGTGAGCTTCAGTGTGGCAGTGAGTCTGCCTGTTCGTGCAATATGGAAGTGTGCTTCTCAGTAAGACAGAGATAGAGAGAGAGAATAGGTGTGTATGTGTGCAGTGAATAAACAATACGCTGTGTGTTCAACAGGGTATCCGCTAGCAGATAATAGCTATATTGTATTTCAGACACACACACACACATCGTTTGTGAGGAGTGAGGTGAATGGCAGCGGTTTGGAGAGCAGTACATAAAACCAACAGAACAGCTCGTCTTAGAAAATATGACATTTATAACATGAAAATGACTATTTTGTAAGCTTAATATCAAATATCTCCATGGGTCCAAGACAGTGTAGGTCCATGGAAGACATCTTTTTGTCAAATTAAGTCCTGGCAAAGTACAAAAAAACTGCCCAAGATACCCTAAGCATAAACATTTTCAGTAGATGTGACTACACTTAAAACCGCAATATGTCACTTTTTGGGTGACCCCAACAAATTCACATAGAAATGATACATCATATGTTACAGATGTGTCATTCTCATTAAAACCACATCTAAGAAGCATTATATCTCTTCTGTGTGTGCTATTTCTATGCTCCCATTGTTAAGTTTAGTTTCTGTGTCTTTTACTTGCAGTTTTGTACACCAGCTTCAAACAACTGATTATGTTATGAAAAATATATTTCATAGCAGTTCAGATGGTACAATGATTCTCTACACTATATTTGCTTGTTTTAGTCACAAGCTGAAATCAGGCGAACTAGTCACGTTTGCAAACAGGAAATGGCAGAGCAATTTCTGCATAGTCCATCTTTAAAACCAAAGCGAGAATTGTTTGGAAAACAGCATCTTGCAATTGTCCTGCAACTATTGCCAACCTTTTTTTTTCAAATTTCAGTGCCGTTTTGTGGACAGAAAATGCAGCCAGCAGCCATATACGAGTGTTGTAGTATATGTGAGTGTCTAATAGCGTATTCTCCCCACCTCGTAGGGCAGTTTATCAAAGTATCCATTCCCTAGGTTAATGTGCTTGCCATCCCCGGCCTGTCGGAAGGAGGCTCCCGGGTCAGACAGTTCCTCATCGCTGTCACTCAGGTCACAGATGTCGATCCTGGGCATCTTATAACGGGAGAGGATGGGCCTCTCTTTCTGGCCACGCAGGACGACAGCGTCCAGCTCCGTGTAGTACTTTAGCAGGGAGCTATTGACCTCCACGCGGAGCAAGTTGGTGGGGAAGCTCAGCTGCTTGATGCTGGGGGAGAACTGCCTGGCCTGGGGAGTCAGCACCTTGGTGGGCTCCTCAGCCCACAACACCTCCCACCTGGGGACAGAGAGGTACACCTGTCACGAGGTACACACAGACTCACCATTCTTTAATCTGAGACATTCACTTAGGGCACTTAGGCCATTCTAAGCCTCGTCCTGAACTAATAAAAACGTGCTCAATGGAGAATCTAAGTGAAAGTGCTTCTTATTCTGAGACTAGGCTTAATCTGTGTCTGGGAAACCAGCCAATAGAGTACAAACACACATTCCGTTGTGGTCCTCTGTAGCTCAGTTGTTGGAGCATGGCGGTCGCAACGCCAGGACAGTGGGTTAGATTCCCAGAACTACCCAGAAGTTAAAAGAAATACAAATAAAAGTGCAAGCATGACTTTTAAAAAAGTCCACTGCAGCCGTGCAAAGAGCAGTTTCTCAAGCAATAATTTTGCTAGGACTGTCAGAGTGGTCTGAGTGGAGAAACTGAAAATGAGGTTTGGAACTCTCTTTCTTATTGGTCTATTAACTTATTAATAGAAAAACCACATTCCACAATTGAGAGCACCTTGACTGGCTGCATCATTGCTTGGTGTGACTACTGCACCGCCCTCGATCGCATGGCACTAGAGGGTGGTGCGGACAGCCCAACTACATCACTGGGGCCGAGCTCCCTGCCATCCAGGACCTCTATATCAGAGGGTGTGAAAGGAAGGCCAGGATAATTGTTAAAGAATCCAGCCACCCAAGCCATAGACTGTTCTCTCTGCTTCCGCACAACAACTGGTACCGGAGCAACAAGTATGACAACAGCAGGCTCCTGAACAGCTTCCATCTCCAAGCCATAAGACTGCTAAACAGATAACAAAATGGCTACATGGACTATATGCATTGAACCTTGTATTACAGTTTTATTTTTCCACCGACTATGCACACGCTCACTCAGTACTTAATTTTCTCACACACACACCTGTCCAATTTAATAGTCAGGCAGCTGCACACATTTCAGCACATAAACGCCTGTTTCAAATAAACGCTGGGTCTAAATGAATGGTTTGAGGTTACCATGGACACAGCTTTGATATTCCTACGGTCATGTGCATTAAAAACATTCTTTCAAAATTCTGTCATCGTTGCTAGCCATGACGCCACCAAAAAGAAAAGGTGACTTCAGTGATTACCGGTACTGCTCTCCATGGTGCTGAAGGGCGAAATTGGGGTGTATGATAGGCAGCCTAGTCTTTGCAACTCTGACCTTCGATAGATTTTCTATTATAATGGTTACAATAAACAATGTGGTAGTCTTTTCAGAAATGTATTGAGCAACAGCTGTGTGCATTAAGGAAATAGACGACTGACTGAAATAAAAGCACCGGTTGTGTTGAGAGATTGAAGCAAATATATATAAATGTACCCTTATTTTACCAGGTAAGTTGACTAAGAACACATTCTCATTTACAACAACGACCTGGGGAATAGTAACAGGGGAGAGAAGGGGGGGATGAATGAGCCAATTGTAAACTGGGGATGATTAGGTGACCGTGATATTATGAGGGCCAGATTGGGAATTTAGCCAGGACACCAGGGTTAACACCCCTACTCTTACGATAAGTGTCATGGGATCTTTTGTGACCACAAAGAGTCAGGACACCCGTTTAACGTCCCATCCAAAAGTCAGCACCCTACACGGGGCAATGTCCCCAATCACTGCCCTGGGGTATTGGGCTATTAGACCAGTGGAAAGGGTGCCTCCTACTGGCCCTCCAACACCACTTCAAGCAGCATCTGGTCTCCAATCCAGGGACCGACCAGAACCAACCCTGCTTCGCTTCAGAAGCAAGCCAGCAGTGGGATGCAGGGTGGTATACAGGGAAGGTGGGAAAGTGGCTATGGACGAAAAACCAAAATTTCATGATAGAAGAAACTTCTACAACCCGAGTCCCACACCACCACTGGTCCTTACCGGACGTCGGTGGGAGGGTTCTGGGAGAAGGGGTTGAGGGAGCAGGCCATGATCTGGACGATAGCACCCGGGTGGTAGGTCTCCAGCACCTCCACAGCTGTGGGGTAGACGGGTTCCTCGAAGGCCAGCTCGATGTAGTCCTGGCTGTGGAAGGCCTTGGGCGTGCGGCGGAAGGGAAGCGGCGCGCTGGCACACTGCTCCCACCACGCCCCGTAGGCCCTGAACACGGCCGTCTGGGTGAACTCCCCAGAGCTGGGGTAGACGTTGGGCATGCCGGCCAGGTTCCACATGGTGTACGACATGCTGTTCTCACTGCCGTAGTGGGAGCTGAAGTCCAGCACCTCTATAGGATAGGATAAGGTTAGTCCATCTGCTCCCAATCCACCAGACAATAGCACACAAACACATTATGGGAGGAGCACACAGTGCCGGCTCCAGTGCAGCACACCTGGAGCTATTTTAAGGGGTTGGACTAAGTGCCTTGCTCAAGGGCACAATAGCAGGTGAATGATCCTACCTTTGGCATACTGTTCCACCTCCACGCTGATGGGCAGGGTAGCCCGCTGGCCTGACTCCACTGCCCGTCTGCTGGTCAGCGCCTCACCCCGAGTTCCGCTTCTGGACCGGCGCCGCAGACAGATGTAGTAAAACATGCTCAGAAGGGTTAGCATAAGGAACAGTGGGTCAGGGGAGCAGTGGGCTGGGTGTGGCTTTTGGGAAGCCCGCCTGGCTCTGGGGATTGTGCCCAACACAACGCAGGCTACAGGCCCAGCCACATACAGGACCTGTGGGTTAGGGGGGAGACAAAAAGACACACAAGGAAAGAGTTAGAAAAGCAAGACAGAAAAATATTCCCCGATGATCTTCAAGAGTGCTAGTAGTAAAACTTTGGGCCAATCCTTTTTTTCCACAAATTGCTAAGAAATAAGCAAATGTATCTATTGTATTTATTTTTTATTTAGTCCAGTGGTGGGTCATGTCATTTGTAATTTATGAAATGTATTTCTCTGTGTTTTAGAATGAATTGCTTATTAGGCTGTATAAACTCGAAACGTCCACCGTTTCCCATGCTTGTTCAATGAACCACAAACAATTAATGAACATGCACCTGTGGAACGGTCGTTAAGACACTAACAGCTGACAGACAGTAGACAATTAAGGTCAAAGTTATGAAAACATAGGACACTAAAGAGGCCTTTCTACTGACTCTGAAAAACACCAAAAGAAAGATACCCAGGGTCACTGCTCATGGAGCTGATCGTCCTCGCAGTGGCAGACCACGTGTAACAACACCTGCACAGGATCAGTACATCTGAACATCACATCTGGGGGACAGGTACAGGATGGCAACAACAATTTCCCGAGTTACACCAGGAACGCACAATTCCTCCATCGGTGCTCAGACTGTCCACCTGTTGGATCGGAGGGTGAGGGCTAGGGCCATTCCCCCCAGAAATGTCTCTTGAACTTACATTTGCCTTGGTGGAAGAGAGGGGTATCATCTCACAGCAAGAACTGGCAAATCTGGTGAAGTCCATGAGGAGATGCACTGCGTACTTAATGCAGCTGGTGGCCACACCAGATACTGACTGTTACATTTGATTTTGGCCCCTCCTTTGTTCAGGGACACATTATTCCATTTCTGTTAGTCACATCTGTGAAACTTGTTCAGTTTATGTCTCAGTTGTTGAATCTTGTTACGTTCATACAAATAATTACACATGTTAGGTTTGCTTAAAATAAACGCAGTTGACAGTGAGAGGACAGTTCTTTTTTTGTTGAGTTAGTAAATATATATATATCGATGCCACCAATCATCTCTGATTCTCCGCTGGGCGCGCAATTTGAAGTGCGCCTATAGGCTATTTAGTGTGGTCTCAATCAAATGACCCATAGCATATAGGCAGGCTATAGCATTTGGATGCAGTTTAATAATGTAGACAACGTTAGAGCACAGTGTAGAATTTGCCAAAACAAAATCTCATATAAAGCCGGTTCTACGCACAACCTTCACCGGTTTATGCCAAACGTCTATGTCTGTAGCAAAACAAGGCCAAAATTATATTGCATTGGCTAAAAGGATTGCCACCGATTTCCAGCCATTTTCAATGGTGGAGGACAGAGGTTTAAGAAATTATATGTATATGTCAAAATCCATTGTACACAATTCCAAGCAGAAGAACCCTTTCAAAATCAGTTATTCCACAACTGTAGGAGAGTACACAGGCTTCAGTGCGGGAAAGAGTCCAAAAAGCTTCTGCAGTTTGCCTTACCACTGAATGCTGTACATCAAGGGTAACCACTTCGTACATGTCAGTTACATGTCACTTCATTGAAGATTTGTCGATGTCTAGCTGTCTTCTGGACTGCTTTGAGTTCAGCGACAGACACACCTCAGAGAACTTGGCAGAGGAACTGTTGAGAATGGCAAGTAGATGGAAAAGTGATCTGTTGTGTTAGCGACAATGCAGCTAACATAACCAAAGCCATGAAAATGTTAAAATGGACACATCATCCATGTCTTGCCCACACAATCAACCTGGTTGTAAGAGATGCTGTGACGGTGATGAAGCTCATTGTGGACAAAGTGAAAGCATCTGTGGAATACTTCCAGATGGGGATGCCTGAGCTGAGGCCTAAACAAGACTTCACTACAAGGTGGAATTCAACATTTTATATGTTGAAGCGGTTTCTTGAGTCAAAGGATGCCATCATCTCTACCCTGGCCATTGTCAATGCACCTGTTGATGCTCTGACCCAAGAGGAATGGGAGGTGGTGGAGGAGGTGTGCAGAGTCCTGGAACCCTTTGAGCAGGTCACTGTGGAGATCAGTGGAGAGAGGTACAGTAAGCAGTTATTACTACATCATTATTTAATCCAGTATTATACATGTATATGACCAGTATATGAGAATGTAGTATCAGTAGACAGAACATGAACCTGAACTATTAAGTTACTGTTCTCTCTTTTCAGCTATGTGACAGCCTCAAAAAGCATACTCCTGTGTAAGGGTCTGCAGCGAATCACAGCCAGCCACCAGAGAGAAGCAGATGTACCCACAGGACATGTGATAGAGTTGATGGACTGTCACGCCTTGGTCTTAGTATTTTGTGTTTTCTTTCTTTATTTGGTCAGGCCAGGGTGTGACATGGGTTATTGTGGTGTGTTTTTTGTCTTGGGGTTTTGTGGGGTGTCTAATTAGTCTATGGCTGCCTGAGGCGGTTCTCAATCAGAGTCAGGTGATTATCGTTGTCTCTGATTGGGAGCCATATTTAGGCAGCCATATTCTGTGAGTGTTTTCGTGGGTGATTGTTCCTGTCTTTGTGTTTGCACCAGATAGGGCTGTTTCGGTTTTTCACTTTTCATATTTTTGTAGTTTCCGTTTGTATTGTTTTTTCCTTCATTAAAATATTATCATGAATCATCATCACGCTGCATTTTGGTCCGATCCTTATTCTACCTCTTCGTCAGAGGAGGAGATAGAAGAACGCCGTTACAGAATCACCCACCACAAATGGACCAAGCAACGTGGTAACAGGCAACAGCGGCAGCAGGAGCAGCGCGACAAGAATTTCTGGACTTGGGAGGAAATCCTCGACGGGAGAGGACCCTGGGCTAAACCAGGGGAGTGTAGCCGCACCAAGGTGCAGCAAGAGAGGGACTGGACATGGGAGGACAAACTGGACGGTGAAGGACCTTGGGCTCAGCCTGGAGAATATCGCCGCCCCAAGGAAGAACTGGAGGTGGAAAAAGCGGAGAGGCGCTGGTATGAGGAGGCAGCACGGCGACGCGGATGGAAGCCTGAGAGTCAGTCCCAAAAATGTATTGGGGGGGGGGGCTCACAGGGAGTATGGCTATGCCAGGTAACGGCGTTCTTCTATGTTCATCAATGGACAGAAAGTTCCACATAATGGAATATAATCACATGCTATCAGAAACCGCTGTACTTGACCCTAGATTTAAGAAGTTAGCCTTCAGTGATGCCAGAGCGATTGATGAGGCTCTTCAAATAATAACCTCAGCTGCAGGGAGGGACAGGCCCAGCAGTCAGCTGGTTCAGGCACCAGGAAGAAGAGGGATCCGATGGAGCAGAAGCACCAGCAGTAGTGCCACAAACGTCTGCTGTTTGACGAGAGAGCAACTGGGGATGCAGCACGAAGGAATCCCTCAGCAGATGCCATAATGGAGGTCCGATCCTATTTGGAGGAGCTGCAGATCCTCTGAGCTGGTGGAAGAACAAGGCCTCTTTGTACCCAAGGCTTACTAAAGTAATGACAGGGAGACTCTGCATAGTGGCCACATCCGTTCCCTCTGAGAGGGTCTTCTCGAAAACGGGACAAACAATTACTGAGAGAAGAAACCGCACCGGCCCCTCGAAAGTGAGGCAGCTTGCATTTCTGAATGCAAATCTCTCATAAAAGGCACAATATGGTCAGCGTTGCTGTGTGCTGCTGGTTATAGCATGGCAATAAAGAGGAGAGAGAAAAGAGGGACCAGTTTAAGGTTTTAAATGGGATGCTGCAGTGTGTCAAATGAACCTTCCTCTACTTCCCTCTCCCGTGGGTCTATACCCCCATCCTAGCCAATGTATGTAGCTAGAATCCCTCCAGTCTACACACATTCTTGACATAGCTAGCTAAGCTAACCCTACCCCAAACACCTGTCAACTAGCGACAGAACATGCCATTGCAGGAATGCCAGATGTAGCTCGTTTCGTCGATGTTGTTGCTGTAACGTTAGTTGTTCTCGTGATGTAACGTTACTACAGCGAGCTAACGGTGAACCAACTTGTCGCCTTGACGGAACCTACACACATGAGCGTCAAAATCACCCAGGAATGTGGCTAGTTTAGCTGTGATCATCTTGACATGTGGTGGACCACAAATAAACCAGTAAAAAATAAATACATCGGTTCCGCTAAAGTTGATGCACATGCTCACTTCATCTAATATTCAGAAGACATGATAATATGACGTTTGTCCCAAAAGAACATTGAAGTAGCATATCGCAGCCAGATAGCTACTAGAACGTTAGCGATGGCTAGCATGATGTGTCTCGCTTGCAAACGAGCAAACTACTGTGGCAGACTCAATAGTAAGAACACATGTAACAAGGATTACATATGTACTTACGTCACCAGTCGATCAAATTAAGCGTTCATATAGCAAGGCTGTCTTTGTTCCATATCTGAGATTATTGTTAGCAGAAATCCTGAAACCATAGACTTTTCTTCTCACTTCTGTTTACATCGAGAATTAACGCCGATGAAGCGGAGCATTATGGGAATTATAGTATTTTGTACTGGAAACAGATTTATTATTGTTACAACTGTGTGTGTGTGTGTGTGTGTGTGTGTGTGTGTGTGTGTGTGTGTGTGTGTGTGTGTGTGTAGTGTGTGTGTGATTGTAATCAGGGCTGATAAAAAAAAGTGTGAATAAAACATTTGTCCGTCAGAATTGACTGACAATGTAGTGGTGTGACATTTATCCTCTCCTAACAGAGCACTCTCCTGTCACAACCTGCCTCTGACCTCTCAAGGCAGAGGCAGAGGGACTGCATTGTTGGCTGTCCATCACACACAAACACTCACACAAAATCAGAGACAGAGAGAAAGAGAGAGAGAGAGGGAGGGAGAAGGAGAGATTAATGGATGCTTATGGTCATGTCTTGGCTGGCATTTGCATAGATGAATGACTTGTCCGGTCACTTTGTCTCTCTGGTGCGTTGAGGCCCTATTGTCACCACAAAAGAGCAATGGGTCCCTGCGGAACCCTCAGCAGCCAATCAAAAGCCAAGCTCTCATTAGCAGGCATCCTTTGTGGGTGACTAGAGCAGATTAATTACCTTTGACTAACAGAGCTCCATTTCTCTTTTCTCTCAATTTTAACGATAAATAACCCTTTGGGTTATTTAGTAATAAACACATAATTTAATAATCACAAATCCTTTCATTCTCTTTGAAGCTTTGATTTCAATTCAATGACCAAATAGCCCAAAATATTTGGCATCATAACTTAATTGACACGATAAGCATATTTTTCTTGTCCAACAAAAATGATAAAGGAGAACAATTCAATGTGTTCAATTGTATTATATGTAATATAATTTTAAAAAACAGAATAATTTCCTTATATTTCCTTTGATTATTTCTTATCTCTAGAATAGGCTTTGAGTCTGCTGCGGTCACTGGCCACTGGCTAAGGTACATTACCAAGACACTGGAACAGAGGAGAGTATCAGAGGAGAAGCTGGTGTCTATCCAGCTAGAGAGTTAACGAGAGAAAAGGGGGGTGATTTGGAGCCAGCGGGCACCGGGGCTGCCAGTTCTGTGATTGACAGTCCAGGCGGCTGTCAGCTCTCCTAGGCATCACCGCCGTCTAGCCTGTCTACTGTCAGGCCTTTGTTCCGGCCCACTGTGCCACACATGCATATATATATGAGCACACACACATGCAAATGACCACACACACACACACACACACACACACACACACACACACACACACACACACACACACACACACACACACACACACACAAACACACACACACACACACACACACACACACACACACACACACACACACACACACACACACACACACACACACACACACAAAAGTTCATTTCTGTCCCTGTACTTTGCCCCAGCTGTCAGAAACTTAGTTAAATAACGAATCTGCCCCTCTCTTGCCTCTGTGGAGAGGCTGAAGAGGAGGTCAGACTAACCTAATGTAAAATGAGTAACGCTGCTTGTTTAGCGAGTACCACTTTCTCCCAATTTGGCCCATATCTGGCGCAAGCTGGTAAAAGCTGGCTATTCGCTGTCACAAGTGGGGACACTTCAAGCTGAGGAGTAAGGTTCACACATCCACATGTGCTACATTCACCCCTCAAAATTACTCACCGGCGACCCCAGCACAACTGTAGATCTGGGTCACGGCACCACTGTAAAAGACGTCACACTGCTTGCTTAGTGATTACCACTTCCTCCCAATTCGGCCCATACTGGCACGAACTCCAGACCTCTGCCTTGCTAGCACACGTGACCGCCCTCCTCAAGCATCTTAGCCGAACGTGCCACCTCAGAAGCCAGCTAATGAGGTGACGCAAGCGGGACACCTAAGGGAGTAAGTTTCACTCAACCACATGTGCTACACTAACATAGCAGGCGTATATGAAATGCCTGAACGGGATGCCACACATTCTGGTCCTAAAGGGGGGGGTAGAGAGAGAAGCCGCTCTGCATCGCTATAGCCATGCTCACCTTCCCAGGCAGCCTTAGTCAAGCCACATGGGGTAACATCTCATGGGGTGCATAGAACATCCAGCCATGCCTAGTGCCCATCCCCCTCTGCATTAGCATAGAATCTGGCCAATGCCAGGCCTTAACATAGAAATAGATAGGGTGCACTCAATATGGCCACCGGTCCACCCATCATAAAACATTGATTTGATTTGAATGGGAATGTCCAATCTAATCCTTATATTTCTATATTCACCAGCCCTCATCGAAGTTGAATACAGAATGTATTATTTCCATGTACATCATTTTTTTCTCACGTCAAATAAAGCCAGCGATCACATGTCCCAGCTATTAAAACATGACTTCCAGGTGCCAGTATGTTAATTATTCACATTTAAATGCATTTGATATCCCAACAGGTGTTAACAAATGTATGCTGCACATCACCCCGGCATGATGCTCGACTGAAGTCACATCACAGGCTGCTACACAAGGTGTCCTCTACAAACACAGAGGGTAAAGAAAGGTGAACAAAGACTGAGGTTGAAAAAAAAGAGGAGGTGATGTGTAAGTGGGGAGACGGGGGGGGGGGCAGTGAATGCAGTAAATAATAGAGGGGGGTAGGTATATACTGTATCAGTATGAAGTATGAAGAATAGAAGAAAAGATGGAGGAAATGACAAGAAAGTGAGTAGAATGGCATAGAAACACAGCAAAAGACACACACACACACTTGAAATCACACACCTTTTGCATTACAACCAAGGCTTTTAGTGAGGTTATAGGAGGCAATGCAAAAAGGACTGAAGAAGGCAAAAGGGCATTCTTTGCATTTCTGAATCTGATCAACTTCAAGGTGTATTGAGAATGCTTAGCAGAATAATTTACACTTCTTTTGTTCATAATGGTTTGTCCAAATCCAAGAACAAAACAAATATTGACTTGAGGGCGGCAATAGCCTTTGCATAAAACAATCATTAGCATTAGGCGATACCTTTCACCATTCATCAGGGCCAACCTTCATTTGTAATCATTTATAAGATAACATTCCATTAATTAAGTTTAAAATTCCAACCTCCCAATCAAAATGATCCCATATCTAGCATTTGACTCCAGTTTCAAAGGTTGGCAATACTATCTAAAGAGCATTTGAAATATTTCACCCTGATTACAAAAGCTATCGGGCTTTTGTCTAAATGACAGAATCTGCAAATATAATTAGCACAGGAAGAAATACAGCAAGATAGCGGAAGAGCTGTCATCTCCTTCTGCTATTGTTTTCCAGCGCGCGTCCTCCAACTGAACTTCACCGTTAGCTCTTTAATTGGTTTCAGGAAATAGGTTGCAATAAAAAGTCATGACCTTGATCTTTCCTTTCGATAAATTCTTCTTTTTTTTTGCCTGGTACATGCAAATAGGAGGTTGGTTGGGGTGGAAAGTAAACAGACACAGATTGTTTCATTTTATTTTGTGTTTAGTGGCTGATTAGAAGCCTAATTAAATACACTGTTAAAGAGTTCCCAGGCACACAGAGGAGACTCTGACCCTGCAACTTCTCATAGACCCCAGAGATCCACTAAACAAAGAGATTATTAAATGCACCCCGGAATAAAGAGCATGTACTCAGAGTCTTTAACAAACAACCATTAGACCTTTGTTATAATCAGATCCTGTTCTTCATTTACTTTTCACCTAACAGCTGAACATTAATGGGGGTATAAAGGGAAAGGAGGCCGACCAAACATTAGCTCATTAGGTTGGTGATATACTGTATATCAACTTGGCACTGTTCCAGCGGACGGCAGGGTCAACACACGCACAGTCAAATGTCATGCCAAGAACAGGAAGGTGAGTCAAATGGGCTTGTAATGTAAATCCAATAGAATTAATTAGATTCATTTTATGACCAAATGGTGAAAACAAAAGAGATTTGACAAATAGCTCACATCATCACTGATTCGGTCAGCGATGATGAGCTCCCCACATCGTCTCGCCACCCCTCCCACTTTCCTTTCAGTTCAGAAATTCAGTGTACCAGGGCATCTCCCATCCTCCCAATTCATCTATGGAGTGGACAGAATGGCATTCTTGTCTAGTCATTCTATTTCTATGAGCTAGGCCTACAGTAAACACCAGTCCTGGTGCAAGAGAACTCTCTCACCTCTCAAGGTCTCGGGGATGCTCTTATACTGTAAAGCAGAGCAGCCTTGACGCAGTGCGTCGTCGACTCGTCGCTATGACAGCCTCAGACACAGAGGGCACACGTTACACCACAAAACTCACAGCAGGCGCTTAGCTACTCACAGTGAACTAACACACCACACACTCCTGGAGGTTCTCTCATCCAAAAGGTTAACATGGCTGTGCAGAGGGGATTATGTTTGTCATCCTATCTATATCTCTGGACTCACTCTAGCTGGTAGTGGAGGGCAGTGGTCAGAGGAAGGGTATTAGCCAGGTAAATAAGTCATGTAATGCCAAAACATTGTTGCTATGTAACGGTACATTGGTGACAGGTAATACTGAAGATTCACAGTCATATCCAAATATGTTAGTGATTATCTAAAGGAAGATACATGTTTGTCCAAACAGGCCATAATACAACGACGGTGGCCAGTTCCTATGAAGTCCATATTCCTCCTCCTCCAGCTGTGAGGGCTATTTCAGATGCCACCTGTCCACCCGTCCTCTCCTCACTGCCTCTGTCCACCGCACCGCTGACAACAATACACCTCTCTTCCCTCCTCTGCCCTCCTCCTCCTCCCTCTCAACAGGCTTCTGCGGAATTTATTCAAATATTTTGACATTTCGCCTCTCCTCACTTCCCGAGCAGAAATGATTTGTGACAGACGGAGATGGGGCTTTGTCTGAAGAGCTTCCTCTAACGCCCACCCAAGGGCTCTTTTTCCCCGATTTTTCCCCCCTCTTTTACAAAGGCCAGTTCTCTCCTCCTTTCTTCTCCACCTGCTCCTCCTGTCAGCTGTTGCAGCCGATGAAAGCAAAGCTCTACTCCTGGTTTTCTCCATGTGCCGCTCTACTGCCGTCAACAAACTGTGTGAAATTGCAGTTGCTGACATAGTTTTATGTGCTATTAGCTCAGTGGGCACCTGCGATCCTGACACTATGTATAACAACAATGTAAGGGTGTAAAAGTACTGTAACCTGGCAGGCCAAATACTTTAGCACACCCCCTTAAGGTGTCACGCCTTCACTACACAGCAAATTATCCTGTGTTAAGTCAACACTGAGAGTGTTACATTTAACACTGAGTATTAAATTAACACACTGCTTAGTTTAAAGCCTTATTTGCATATATCCCAGTGTTCTGCCTTTCGAGTGAAATGTAGAGTTACCACCAATGACAGTATTTTTTAGTGACGGAGACATGCTTGTTGTGTTCATCCATTTTCAGTCCTGTGGACTTCACCAAGTGTGATCCTAAGCGAATATGTTAATATTAAAATGAAATGTTTTAACACGATACATATTGGTTTAGTTTAGAAAATGTCAGTTATATTTGAGTTACATTAATTCATCAATCAATGTACAAACAAAAAACATAGATATTGAAACAAACATTTTAAAAAATCAAGCTGCAATAGTGCATGCTGGGAATTATGATAATGCCAGGTGTGGCTTTGGTTCAACTCTGGTATAAACACCAACACTGGGGTTCTTTTAGTTATCCATTCTTGTGTAGTTATCCATTGTACTCAATTTCATTAAAAGTAGTTTATTCTACAAGCAAAATCTAAATGTTGAACCAGTCAGAGTAGTCTCCAGCAGAATACGTTGCTATTGTACTATTGTACTACATAAGTAGTGGGAGATGAAGTACATTTCTGCAAAATCAAAAGGAGGATGTTGTGTCCACTGAAGGAAGCAGCTCAGATAACAAGCGATGTAGAGTACACTGCTGTAGACTGTTCTGCTCTGACAACACAGCCTTTATTTGAATAATGCTGCTTATTAGCTTATGGAGAGGTTTTTTTTCTGCTCCTGTCTGTCCCTGGTCACTTTGCTCCGCCACAATAGACAAACAAGGCAACTGAGCGGGAATGTTGTCATCCATCAACACAGAGAGAGAGGGAGAGGGAGAGAGAGAGAGAGAGAGAGAGAGAGAGAGAGGCATGAAGCAGTGCAAGACAAGTGCATTTCTGTCTTGTTATTTCTTCACCAATAATACGACTTCTCTACCCTTCACATTCGTTCTCCCCTATCTGAAACCTTGGTCCCCACACAGCTTGAAACATGAACTCCAGTACATTTTAAACCAGGAATATTACCAAACTGCACAGCTAGCAAGTGAATGTTGCTCAGTGTCACATATGACACCACACACGCATGCAAGCCAGTCTATACCAAAGACTCCAGCAACCCTAGTCATAGACTGTTCTCTCTGCTACCTCACGGCAAGCAGTACCGGAGTGCCAAGTCAAGGTCCAAAAGGCTTCTTAACAGCTTCTACCGCCAAGCCATAAGACGCCTGAACAGCTAATCAAAGGGCTACCCAGACCCCTCTTTAACGCTGCTGCTACTCAATGTTTATAATCTATGCGTAGTCACTTTAACTCTACCAACATGTGCATATTACCTCAATTACCTCGACTGACCGGTACCCCCGCACATTGACTCTGTACCGGTACCCCGGTATATAGCCTCCACATTGACTTTGTACCGGTACCCCCTGTATATAGCCTCTACATTGACTCTGTACCGGTACTCCCTGTATATAGCCTCGACATTGACTCTGTACTGGTACCCCCTGTATATAGCCTCCACATTGACTCTGTACCGGTATCTCCTGTATATAGCCTCCACGTTGACTCTGTACCGGTACCTCCTGTATATAGCCTCCACGTTGACTCTGTACCGGTACCCCCTGTATATAGCCTCCACATTGACTCTGTACCGGTACCCCCTGTATATAGCCTCCACATTGACTCTGTACCGGTACCCCCTGTATATAGCCTCAACATTGACTCTGTACCGGTACTCCCTGTATAAAGCCTCCACATTGACTCTGTACCGGTACCCCCTGTATATAGCCTCCACATTGACTCTGTACCGGTACCCCCTGTATATAGCCTCCACATTGACTCTGTACCGGTACCCCCTGTATATAGCCTCCACATTGACTCTGTTCCGGTACCCCCCTGTATATAGCCTCCACATTGACTCTGTACCGGTACCCCCTGTATATAGCCTACACATTGACTCTGTACCGGCACCCCCTGTATATAGCCTCCACATTGACTCTGTACTGGTATCTCCTGTATATAGCCTCCACATTGACTCTGTACCGGTATCTCCTGTATATAGCCTCCACATTGACTCTGTACCGGTACCCCCTGTATAAAGCCTCCACATTGACTCTGTACCAGTACTCCTGTATATAGCCTCCACATTGACTCTGTACTAGTACACCCTGTATATAGCCTCCACATTGACTATGTACTGGTACTCCCTGTATATAGCCTCCACATTGACTCTGTACCGGTACACCCTGTATATAGCCTCCACATTGACTCTGTACCGGTACCCCTGTATATAGCCTCCACATTGACTCTGTACCGGTACACCCTGTATATAGAACAGGGCTCCGGGCAGCCGGCCCCCTGGAGGAAAACTCGCCTCCCATGCGGACCTGGCATCCTTTCACTCCCTCCTCTCTACATTTTCCTCCTCTGTCTCTGCTGCTAAAGCCACTTTCTACCATTCTAAATTCCAAGCATCTGCCTCTAACCCTAGGAAGCTCTTTGCCACCTTCTCCTCCCTCCTGAATCCTCCCCCCCCCCTCCTCCCTCTCTGCAGATGACTTCCAACCATTTTGAAAAGAAGGTCGATGACATCCGATCCTCGTTTGCTAAGTCAAACGACACCCTGGTTCTGCTCACACTGCCCTACCCTATGCTCTGACCTCTTTCTCCCCTCTCTCCTCCAGATGAAATCTGCGTCTTGTGACCCCCTGCCCAACAACCTGCCCGACTCTGACCCTATCCCTCCTCTCTTCTCCAGACCATTTCCGGAGACCTTCTCCCTTACCTTACCTCGCTCATCAACTCATCCCTGACCGCTGGCTATAGTCCCTCCCGTCTTCAAGAGAGCGAGAGTTGCACCCCTTCTGAAAAAACCTACATCGATCCCTCCGATGTCAACAACTACAGACCAGTATCCCCTCTATTTTCTCTCCAAAACTCTTGAGCGTGCCGTCCCCCTTGGCCAGCTCTCCACGCTATCTCTCTGTAGAATGACCTTCTTGATCCAAATCAGTCTTTCAAGACTAGTCATTCAACTGAGACTACTCTTCTCTGTATCACGGAGCGCTCCGCACTCTAAAGCTAACTCTCTCTCCTCTGCTCTCATCCTTCTAGACCTATCGGCTGCCTTCGATACTGTGAACCATCAGATCCTCCTCTCCACCCTCTCCGAGTTGGGCATCTCCGGCGCCTCCACGCATTGACTCTGTCCTACCTGACAGGTCCTCCTACCAGGTGGCGTGGCGAGAATCTGTCTCCTCATAACGCGCTCTCACCACTGGTGTCCCCCAGGGCTCTGTTCTAGGCCCACATCTCTTATTCTCGCTATACACCAAGTCACTTGGCTCTGTCATAACCTCACATGGTCTCTCCTATCATTGCTATGCAGACGACACACAATTAATCTTCTCCTTTCCCCCTTCTGATGACCAGGTGGCGAATCGCATCTCTGCATGTCTGGCAGACATATCAGTGTGGATGACGGATCACCACCTCAAGCTGAACCTCAGCAAGACGGAGCTCCTCTTCCTCCCGGGGACTCTGCCCGTTCCATGATCTAGCCATCACGGTTGACAACTCCATTGTGTCCTCCTCCCAGAGCGCTAAGAACCTTGGCGTGATCCTGGACAACACCCTGACGTTCTCAACTAACATCACAGGACGGTGTCCCGTTCCTGTAGGTTCATGCTCTACAACATCCGTACCAGTACGACCCTGCCTCACACAGGAAGCTGCGCAGGTCCCCTAATCCAGGCACTTGTCATCTCCCGTCTTGATTACTGCACATTGACTATGTTGGCTGGGCTCCCTGCCTGTGCCATTAAACCCCTACAACTCATCCAGACTCTGCCGCAGCCCCTGGTGTTCATACCTTCCCAAGTTCTCTCACGTCACCCCCTGCTCCTCCGCTCTCTCCACTGGCTTCCAGTTGAAGCTCGCATCCGCTACAAGACCATGGTGCTAGCCTCCACGGAGCTGTGAGGGGAACGGTACCTCAGTACCTCCAGGCTCTGATCAGGCCCTACACCCAAACAAGGGCACTGCGTTCATCCACCTCTGGCCTGCTCGCCTCCCTACCACTGAGGAAGTACAGTTCCCAGCCCAGTCAAAACTGTTCACTGCTCTGGCCCCCAATGGTGGAACAAACTCCACATCACGACGCCAGGACAGCGGAGTCAATCACCACCTTCCGGAGACACCTGAAACCCCACCTCTTCAAGGAATACCTAGGATAGGGTAAGTAAGGGTCTGTAATCCTTCTCACCCCCCTTCTCCCCCACAAGATTTAGATGCAAGTGGCTGTTCCACTGGTTGTCATAAGGTGTATGCACCAATTTGTAAGTCGCTCTGGATAAGAGCGTCTGCTAAATGACTTAAATGTAAATGTAAATATAGCCTCCACATTGACTCTGTACCGGTACCCCCTGTATATAGCCTCCACATTGACTCTGTACCGGTACCCCCTGTATATAGCCTCCACATTGACTCTGTACCGGTACCCCCTGTATATAGCCTCCACATTGACTCTGTACCGATACCCCTTGTATATAGCCTCCACATTGACTCTGTACCGGTACCCCCTGTATAAAGCCTCCACATTGACTCTGTACCGGTACCCCCTGGATATAGCCTCCACATTGACTCTGTACCGGTACCCCCTGTATATAGCCTCCACATTGTCTCTGTACCGGTACCCCCTGTATATAGCCTCCACATTGACTCTGTACCAGTACCCCTTGTATGTAGCCTCCATATTGACTCTGTACCAGTACTCCCTGTATATAGCCTCCACATTGACTCTGTACCGGTACCCCCTGTATAAAGCCTCCACATTGACTCTGTACCGGTACCCCCTGTATATAGCCTCCACATTGACTCTGTACCGATACCCCCTGTATATAGCCTCCACATTGACTCTGTACCGGTACCCCATGTATATAGCCTCCACATTGACTCTGTACCGGTACCCCCCTATATATAGCCTCCACATTGACTCTGTACCGGTACCCCCTGTATATAGCCTCCACATTGACTCTGTACCGGTACCCCCTGTATATAGCCTCCACATTGACTCTGTACCGGCACCCCCTGTATATAGCCTCCACATTGACTCTGTACCGGTACCCCCTGTATATAGCCTCAACATTGACTCTGTACCGTAATACCCTGTATATAGTCTCCACATTGGCTCTGTACCGGTATCTCCTGTATATAGCCTCCACATTGACTCTGTACCGGTACCCCCTGTATATAGCCTCCACATTGACTCTGTACTGGTACCCCCTGTATATAGCCTCCACATTGACTCTGTACCATAATACCCTGTATATAGTCTCCACATTGACTCTGTTCCGGTACCCCCTGTATATAGCCTCCACATTGACTCTGTACTAGTACACCCTGTATATAGCCTCCACATTGACTATGTACTGGTACTCCCTGTATATAGCCTCCACATTGACTCTCTACCGGTACCCCCTGTATATAGCCTCCACATTGACTCTGTACCGGTACCCCCTGTATATAGCCTACACATTGACTCTGTACCGGCACCCCCTGTATATAGCCTCCACATTGACTCTGTACTGGTATCTCCTGTATATAGCCTCCACATTGACTCTGTACCGGTATCTCCTGTATATAGCCTCCACATTGACTCTGTACCGGTACCCCTGTATATAGCCTCCACATTGACTATGTACTGGTACTCCTGTATATAGCCTCCACATTGACTCTGTACCGGTACCCCCTGTATATAGCCTCCACATTGACTCTGTACTGGTACCCCTGTATATAGCCTCCACATTGACTCTGTTGACCTGTACACCCTGTATATAGCCTCCACATTGACTCTGTACCGGTACCCCTGTATATAGCCTCCACATTGACTCTGTACCGGTACACCCTGTATATAGCCTCCACATTGACTCTGTACTGGTACCCCTGTATATAGCCCCACATTGACTCTGTACCGGTATAGCCTCCACATTGACTCTGTACCGGTACCCCCTGTATATAGCCTCCACATTGACTCTGTACAGATACCCCTTGTATATAGCCTCCACATTGACTCTGTACCGGTACGCCCTGTATAAAGCCTCCACATTGACTCTGTACCGGTACCCCCCTGTATATAGCCTCCACATTGACTCTGTACCGGTACCCCCTGTATATAGCCTCCACATTGTCTCTGTACCGGTACCCCCTGTATATAGCATCCACCATGACTCTGTACCAGTACCCCCTGTATATAGCCTCCACATTGACTCTGTACCAGTACCCCTTGTATGTAGCCTCCATATTGACTCTGTACCAGTACTCCCTGTATATAGCCTCCACATTGACTCTGTACCGGTACCCCCTGTATAAAGCCTCCACATTGACTCTGTACCGGTACCCCCTGTATATAGCCTCCACATTGACTCTGTACCGATACCCCCTGTATATAGCCTCCACATTGACTCTGTACCGGTACCCCATGTATATAGCCTCCACATTGACTCTGTACCGGTACCCCCCTATATATAGCCTCCACATTGACTCTGTACCGGTACCCCCTGTATATAGCCTCCACATTGACTCTGTACCGGTACCCCCTGTATATAGCCTCCACATTGACTCTGTACCGGCACCCCCTGTATATAGCCTCCACATTGACTCTGTACCGGTACCCCCTGTATATAGCCTCAACATTGACTCTGTACCGTAATACCCTGTATATAGTCTCCACATTGGCTCTGTTCCGGTATCTCCTGTATATAGCCTCCACATTGACTCTGTACCGGTACCCCCTGTATATAGCCTCCACATTGACTCTGTACTGGTACCCCCTGTATATAGCCTCCACATTGACTCTGTACCATAATACCCTGTATATAGTCTCCACATTGACTCTGTTCCGGTACCCCCTGTATATAGCCTCCACATTGACTCTGTACTAGTACACCCTGTATATAGCCTCCACATTGACTATGTACTGGTACTCCCTGTATATAGCCTCCACATTGACTCTCTACCGGTACCCCCTGTATATAGCCTCCACATTGACTCTGTACCGGTACCCCCTGTATATAGCCTCCACATTGACTCTGTACCGGTACCCCCTGTATATAGCCTCCACATTGACTCTGTACCGGTATCTCCTGTATATAGCCTCCACATTGACTCTGTACCGGTACCTCCTGTATATAGCCTCCACATTGACTCTGTACCGGTACCCCCTGTATATAGCCTCCACATTGACTCTGTACCGGTACCCCCTGTATATAGCCTCCACATTGACTCTGTACCGGTATCTCCTGTATATAGCCTCCACGTTGACTCTGTACCGG
Organism: Oncorhynchus keta; assembly: GCF_023373465.1. Taxonomy (NCBI): domain Eukaryota; kingdom Metazoa; phylum Chordata; class Actinopteri; order Salmoniformes; family Salmonidae; genus Oncorhynchus; species Oncorhynchus keta. The sequence goes on from NC_068454.1 coordinate 52,704,058, forward strand.
TACCTCCTGTATATAGCCTCCACATTGACTCTGTACCGGTACCCCCTGTATATAGCCTCCACATTGACTCTGTACCGGTACCCCCTGTATATAGCCTCCACATTGACTCTGTACCGGTACCCCCTGTATATAGCCTCCACATTGACTCTGTACCGGTACCCCCTGTATATAGCCTCCACATTGACTCTGTACCGGTACCCCCTGTATATAGCCTCCACATTGACTCTGTACCAGCACCCCCTGTATATAGCCTCCACATTGACTCTGTACCGGTACCCCCTGTATATAGCCTACACATTGACTCTGTACCGGCACCCCCTGTATATAGCCTCCACATTGACTCTGTACTGGTATCTCCTGTATATAGCCTCCACATTGACTCTGTACCGGTATCTCCTGTATATAGCCTCCACATTGACTCTGTACCGGTACCCCCTGTATATAGCCTCCACATTGACTCTGTACCAGTACTCCCTGTATATAGCCTCCACATTGACTCTGTACTAGTACACCCTGTATATAGCCTCCACATTGACTATGTACTGGTACTCCCTGTATATAGCCTCCACATTGACTCTGTACCGGTACCCCCTGTATATAGCCTCCACATTGACTCTGTACTGGTACCCCTGTATATAGCCTCCACATTGACTCTGTACCGGTACACCCTGTATATAGCCTCCACATTGACTCTGTACCGGTACCCCCTGTATATAGCCTCCACATTGACTCTGTACCGGTACACCCTGTATATAGCCTCCACATTGACTCTGTACTGGTACCCCCTGTATATAGCCTCCACATTGACTCTGTACCGGTACCCCCTGTATATAGCCTCCACATTGACTCTGTACCGGTACCCCCTGTATATAGCCTCCACATTGACTCTGTACCGATACCCCTTGTATATAGCCTCCACATTGACTCTGTACCGGTACCCCCTGTATAAAGCCTCCACATTGACTCTGTACCGGTACCCCCTGGATATAGCCTCCACATTGACTCTGTACCGGTACCCCCTGTATATAGCCTCCACATTGACTCTGTACCGGTACCCCCTGTATATAGCCTCCACCATGACTCTGTACCGGTACCCCCTGTATATAGCCTCCACATTGACTCTGTACCAGTACCCCTTGTATGTAGCCTCCATATTGACTCTGTACCAGTACTCCTGTATATAGCCTCCACATTGACTCTGTACCGGTACCCCCTGTATATAGCCTCCACATTGACTCTGTACCGATACCCCCTGTATATAGCCTCCACATTGACTCTGTACCGGTACCCCATGTATATAGCCTCCACATTGACTCTGTACCGGTACCCCCTATATATAGAATCCACATTGACTCTGTACCGGTACCCCCTGTATATAGCCTCCACATTGACTCTGTACCGGTACCCCCTGTATATAGCCTCCACATTGACTCTGTACCGGCACCCCCTGTATATAGCCTCCACATTGACTCTGTACCGGTACCCCCTGTATATAGCCTCAACATTGACTCTGTACCGTAATACCCTGTATATAGTCTCCACATTGGCTCTGTACCGGTATCTCCTGTATATAGCCTCCACATTGACTCTGTACCGGTACCCCCTGTATATAGCCTCCACATTGACTCTGTACTGGTACCCCCTGTATATAGCCTCCACATTGACTCTGTACCATAATACCCTGTATATAGTCTCCACATTGACTCTGTTCCGGTACCCCCTGTATATAGCCTCCACATTGACTCTGTACTAGTACACCCTGTATATAGCCTCCACATTGACTATGTACTGGTACTCCCTGTATATAGCCTCCACATTGACTCTCTACCGGTACCCCTGTATATAGCCTCCACATTGACTCTGTACCGGTACCCCCTGTATATAGCCTCCACATTGACTCTGTACCGGCACCCCTGTATATAGCCTCCACATTGACTCTGTACCGGTATCTCCTGTATATAGCCTCCACGTTGACTCTGTACCGGTACCTCCTGTATATAGCCTCCACATTGACTCTGTACCGGTACCCCTGTATATAGCCTCCACATTGACTCTGTACCGGTACCCCTGTATATAGCCTCCACATTGACTCTGTACCTGTACCCCCTGTATATAGCCTCCACATTGACTCTGTACCGGTACCCCCTGTATATAGCCTCAACATTGACTCTGTACCGGTACTCCTGTATATAGCCTCCACATTGACTCTGTACCGGTACCCCCTGTATATAGCCTCCACATTGACTCTGTACCGGTACCCCCTGTATATAGCCTCCACATTGACTCTGTACCGGTACCCCCTGTATATAGCCTCCACATTGACTCTGTACCGGTACCCCCTGTATATAGCCTCCACATTGACTCTGTACCGGTACCCCCTGTATATAGCCTCCACATTGACTCTGTACCGGCACCCCCTGTATATAGCCTCCACATTGACTCTGTACTGGTATCTCCTGTATATAGCCTCCACATTGACTCTGTACCGGTATCTCCTGTATATAGCCTCCACATTGACTCTGTACCGGTACCCCTGTATATAGCCTCCACATTGACTCTGTACCAGTACTCCTGTATATAGCCTCCACATTGACTCTGTACTAGTACACCCTGTATATAGCCTCCACATTGACTCTGTACCGGTACCCCCTGTATATAGCCTCCACATTGACTCTGTACTGGTACCCCCTGTATATAGCCTCCACATTGACTCTGTACCGATACCCCTTGTATATAGCCTCCACATTGACTCTGTACCGGTACCCCCTGTATAAAGCCTCCACATTGACTCTGTACCGGTACCCCCTGGATATAGCCTCCACATTGACTCTGTACCGGTACCCCCTGTATATAGCCTCCACATTGTCTCTGTACCGGTACCCCCTGTATATAGCCTCCACCATGACTCTGTACCGGTACCCACTGTATATAGCCTCCACATTGACTCTGTACCAGTACCCCTTGTATGTAGCCTCCATATTGACTCTGTACCAGTACTCCCTGTATATAGCCTCCACATTGACTCTGTAACCGTACCCCCTGTATAAAGCCTCCACATTGACTCTGTACCGGTACCCCCCTGTATATAGCCTCCACATTGACTCTGTACCGATACCCCCTGTATATAGCCTCCACATTGACTCTGTACCGGTACCCCATGTATATAGCCTCCACATTGACTCTGTACCGGTACCCCCCTATATATAGCCTCCACATTGACTCTGTACCGGTACCCCCTGTATATAGCCTCCACATTGACTCTGTACCGGTACCCCCTGTATATAGCCTCCACATTGACTCTGTACCGGCACCCCCTGTATATAGCCTCCACATTGACTCTGTACCGGTACCCCCTGTATATAGCCTCAACATTGACTCTGTACCGTAATACCCTGTATATAGTCTCCACATTGGCTCTGTTCCGGTATCTCCTGTATATAGCCTCCACATTGACTCTGTACCGGTACCCCCTGTATATAGCCTCCACATTGACTCTGTACTGGTACCCCTGTATATAGCCTCCACATTGACTCTGTACCATAATACCCTGTATATAGTCTCCACATTGACTCTGTTCCGGTACCCCTGTATATAGCCTCCACATTGACTCTGTACTAGTACACCCTGTATATAGCCTCCACATTGACTATGTACTGGTACTCCCTGAATATAGCCTCCACATTGACTCTCTACCGGTACCCCTGTATATAGCCCCCACATTGACTCTGTACCCGGTACCCCCTGTATATAGCCTCCACATTGACTCTGTACCGGCACCCCCTGTATATAGCCTCCACATTGACTCTGTACCGGTATCTCCTGTATATAGCCTCCACGTTGACTCTGTACCGGTACCTCCTGTATATAGCCTCCACATTGACTCTGTACCGGTACCCCCTGTATATAGCCTCCACATTGACTCTGTACCGGTACCCCCTGTATATAGCCTCCACATTGACTCTGTACCGGTACCCCCTGTATATAGCCTCCACATTGACTCTGTACCGGTACCCCCTGTATATAGCCTCACATTGACTCTGTACCGGTACTCCCTGTATAAAGCCTCCACATTGACTCTGTACCGGTACCCCCTGTATATAGCCTCCACATTGACTCTGTACCGGTACCCCCTGTATATAGCCTCCACATTGACTCTGTACCGGTACCCCCTGTATATAGCCTCCACATTGACTCTGTACCGGTACCCCCTGTATATAGCCTCCACATTGACTCTGTACCGGTACCCCCTGTATATAGCCTCCACATTGACTCTGTACCGGCACCCCCTGTATATAGCCTCCACATTGACTCTGTACTGGTATCTCCTGTATATAGCCTCCACATTGACTCTGTACCGGTATCTCCTGTATATAGCCTCCACATTGACTCTGTACCGGTACCCCCTGTATATAGCCTCCACATTGACTCTGTACCAGTACTCCCTGTATATAGCCTCCACATTGACTCTGTACTAGTACACCCTGTATATAGCCTCCACATTGACTATGTACTGGTACTCCCTGTATATAGCCTCCACATTGACTCTGTACCGGTACCCCCTGTATATAGCCTCCACATTGACTCTGTACTGGTACCCCCTGTATATAGCCTCCACATTGACTCTGTACCGGTACCCCCTGTATATAGCCTCCACATTGACTCTGTACCGATACCCCTTGTATATAGCCTCCACATTGACTCTGTACCGGTACCCCCTGTATAAAGCCTCCACATTGACTCTGTACCGGTACCCCCTGTATAAAGCCTCCACATTGACTCTGTACCGGTACCCCCTGGATATAGCCTCCACATTGACTCTGTACCGGTACCCCCTGTATATAGCCTCCACATTGTCTCTGTACCGGTACCCCCTGTATATAGCCTCCACCATGACTCTGTACCGGTACCCCCTGTATATAGCCTCCACATTGACTCTGTACCAGTACCCCTTGTATGTAGCCTCCATATTGACTCTGTACCAGTACTCCCTGTATATAGCCTCCACATTGACTCTGTACCGGTACCCCCTGTATAAAGCCTCCACATTGACTCTGTACCGGTACCCCCCTGTATATAGCCTCCACATTGACTCTGTACCGATACCCCCTGTATATAGCCTCCACATTGACTCTGTACCGGTACCCCCTGTATATAGCCTCCACATTGACTCTGTACCGGTACCCCCTATATATAGCCTCCACATTGACTCTGTACCGGTACCCCCTGTATATAGCCTCCACATTGACTCTGTACCGGTACCCCCTGTATATAGCCTCCACATTGACTCTGTACCGGCACCCCCTGTATATAGCCTCCACATTGACTCTGTACCGGTACCCCCTGTATATAGCCTCAACATTGACTCTGTACCGTAATACCCTGTATATAGTCTCCACATTGGCTCTGTACCGGTATCTCCTGTATATAGCCTCCACATTGACTCTGTACCGGTACCCCCTGTATATAGCCTCCACATTGACTCTGTACTGGTACCCCCTGTATATAGCCTCCACATTGACTCTGTACCGGTACCCCCTGTATATAGCCTCAACATTGACTCTGTACCGTAATACCCTGTATATAGTCTCCACATTGACTCTGTACCATAATACCCTGTATATAGTCTCCACATTGACTCTGTTCCGGTACCCCCTGTATATAGCCTCCACATTGACTCTGTACTAGTACACCCTGTATATAGCCTCCACATTGACTCTGTACCAGTACCCCCTGTATATAGCCTCCACATTGACTCTGTACTGGTACCCCCTGTATATAGCCTCCACATTGACTCTGTACTGGTACCCCCTGTATATAGCCTCCACATTGACTCTGTACCAGTATCTCCTGTATATAGCCTCCACATTGACTCTGTACTGGTACCCCCTGTATATAGCCTCCACGTTGACTCTGTACCGGTATCTCCTGTATATAGCCTCCACATTGACTCTGTACCAGTACCCCCTGTATATAGCCTCCACATTGACTCTCTACCGGTACCCCCTGTATATAGCCTCCACATTGACTCTGTACCGGTACCCCCTGTATATAGCCTCCACATTGACTCTGTACCGGTATCTCCTGTATATAGCCTCCACATTGACTCTGTACCGGTACCCCCTGTATATAGCCTCCACATTGACTCTGTACCGGTACCCCCTGTATATGGCCTCCACATTGACTCTGTACCGGTACCCCTGGATATAGCCTCCACATTGACTCTGTACCGGTACCCCCTGTATATAGCCTCCACCATGACTCTGTACCGGTACCCCCTGTATATAGCCTCCACATTGACTCTGTACCGTAATACCCTGTATATAGCCTCCACATTGACTCTGTACCGGTACCCCCTGTATATAGCCTCCACATTGACTCTGTACCGTAATACCCTGTATATAGCCTCCACATTGACTCTGTACCGGTACCCCCTGTATATAGCCTCCACATTGACTTTGTACTGGTACCCCCTGTATAAAGCCTCACTTGTTATTTTACTGCTGCTGTTTAATTCTTTGTTACTTCAATTTTCTACCTATCTATTTTTTACTTAAAAATTATTTAAATTTTTTCTTAACTCTTCAAGCATTGTTGGTTAAGGGCTTGCAAGTACGTATTTCACTGTAAGGTTCACCTGTTGTATTTGACGTATGTGACAAATAATATTTGATTTGATTTGACTCAACATGGAAAAGTGATTGGATTTGCCAAAGTCATCAATGTCAGGGAATGTTATCTTTTTGTTACCCAAATTCTTACCTAAATCCAATGGCACGGTGAAATGTTTTATTGAGTTCACATTGAATTCACATTAGTTGACAACTCAACCAAATGTAAATCAAAACTAGACGTTGAACTGACATCTTTGCCCAAACACATTACAGTTTTGTGGTGAATTTTAAAATCTCTTAGTACAAAACTGTATAAACTGGTAACTATTGTAACTCAGAAAATCTTATATTCAAAACCTTGTATTTTGTTTGAAAACATCTTACCACACAACCACTGATCCAGTTTACTGTGAAATACCATGGGAACATTGATTTAATCCCCAAAACCATTGATCCAGTTTGCTGTGAAATACCATGAGAACATTGTTTAATCACCAAAACCATTGATCCAGTTTGCTGTGAAATACCATGAGAACATTGATTTAATCACCAAAACCATTGATCCAGTTTACTGTGAAATACCAAGAGAACATTGATTTAATCACCAAAACACAACATAGATGTTCTTACAACCAGTTAATTCAATAGCAAAAAAAGATGCTGTCACGACTCCGACCGAAGGACACTCGGGTGGCGCTCGGAGTCGCCGGCCTACTAGCTGCCACTGATTATTTCATCCCCCTTCTTATGTGTTTATTGAATGCACCTGTTTTGAGTTAGGTAGTTAGTAGTAGGCTTTATTAGTCAGCCGGCTCACCTGGTTCCTTGTGCGGGATTAATTATTGTGACCGTCTGTTTGGTGTACACGTCTATGGGTTTTGTGTTTTCCCATTTTGTGGGTTTTCCCTGGACAATTTAAGTCCCCCTGTTTGGGGCATTTGTTTGTTCTTTACGCCCTGTGTTATCGTGAGGGTTGGCTTATGTTTGCCGTTTCTCTGTACATTAAAATAGCACTCACCTGAACTCTCTGCTTCCTGCGCCTGACTCCTCACCCACTACACTCAGATCGTTACAGAATCCCGCACCTCTGAGGAATGGAGTCAGCAGGAGCAACAGCCACTCCCCTCCCATCGATGGAAGAGAGGGTTCTACATCACACCACCGTTCTCCATCGGATCGGAACGGCGATGGATCTGGTGAGGGAGAGAATAGACCGATGGGAGAGAAGCGGTCTCCTCTCTCCTCCTTCGGCCCCCCTTCCTCAGGATTCCCCATCTCCCGACTCCAGCACCCTCCATCTTACGCTCCCGAGGGTCTATGATGGAGCGGCAGCAGGGTGCCAGGGGTTCTTACTCCAGCTAGAACTGTACCTGGCCACCGTCAGACCCACTCCCTCGGGAGCAGAGAGGGTGAATGTCCTCATCTCCTGCCTCACGGGTCGTGCTCTGGAGTGGGCAAACGCAGTTTGGAATGGCCCAGACTCAGCTAAGGAGCACTAACCCGAGTTTTCTCGCCGCTTCCGCGCCATGTTTGACCACCCTCCAGATGGCCGAGCGGCGGGAGAACGATTATTCCATCTCCGGCAGGAGAAGAGGAGCGCCCAGGATTACGCGTTGGAGTTCTGTACCTTGGCAGCAGGATCCGGGTGGAACGACAGGGCCCTTATCGACCACTACCGGTGTAGTCTCCGGGAGGACGTCCGCAGGGAGCTAGCGTGTCGGGACACCGCGCTTTCCTTGGATGAGCTAATTAACATGTCCATCCGACTGGACAATTTGCTGGCTGCCCGCGGGCGTTCAGAGGGGGTCCTGTGTGTTCCACCACCCAGCACCTCCACTCCTGTTCCGATGGAGTTGGGAGGGGCTTTGCCGAGGGGTACCGGAGGAGGAGGCTCCCTCTGCACCAACTGTGGTCGGAGAGGACACACGGCCGATCGGTGCTGGGGGGGTCTGTCTGGGAGTCAAGATGGCAGGCGGAACATTTCTCGATCACCCCAGGTGAGTCAGCACCAAACTCACCCAGAACCCCTTGTTGGTCACATGTTTGTCTTGATTTTTTTCTTAATTTTCCCCCCTCTTCCCAGCATAGGGCGCTAGTCGATTCAGGCGCAGCTGGGAACTTTATGGATCGCGGACTCGCTATTAAATTAGGTGTTCCGCTTGTGCCGATAGATTCTCCCTTTCCCGTGCACTCCCTAGATAGCCGGCCATTAGGTATTTTGTGGAGACAGGGGGTTCTCCAGGGGTGGTCAGAGGAGTGTTCTGGAAGGTGTCTGGGAGTTTCCGTCGGTGCCACCTCGGTGGAAAGTCCAGACCAGGGTCCCACAGTGTGCATTCCCCCCGAGTATGCCGATTTGGCAATCGCTTTTAGTAAAAAGAAGGCGACTAAATTACCACCACATCGACCGGGAAGGGATTGTGAGATAGATCTCCAGGGTAACGCTGCGCTTCCCAAGAGTCACGTGTACCCATTGTCCCAAGAGGAGACGTTGGCTATGGAGACATATATCACGGAGTCTCTGGGACAGGGGTACATTCAGTCCTCCATTTCACCCGTCTCCTCAAGTTTCGTTTTTGTGAAGAAAAAGGAGGGAGGATTGCGTCCGTGTATTGATTATAGAGGTCTAAATGCCATCACAGTGGGGTTCAGCTACCCACTACCTCTCATTGCTACGGCAGTGGAATCCTTTCAGGGAGCGCAGTTCTTCACAAAATTGGATCTCAGGAGTGCGTATAGCCTGGTGCGAAGGGAGACGAGTGGAAAACCGCATTTAGTACCACATCGGGCCACTATGAGTACTGCGTCATGCCGTATGGGTTAAAAAATGCTCCAGACATTTTTCAATCCTTTGTAGACGATATTCTCAGGGACTTGCACGGGCAGGGAGTGGTTGTTTATATCGATGACATTCTGATCTACTCAGCCACTCACGCCGCGCATGTGTCTCTGGTATGCAAGGTGCTGGAGCATGACCTATACGTCAAGGCTGAGAAGTGTGTGTTCTCCAAACGAGCCGTCTCCTTTCTGGGTTATCGCATTTCCACCTTGGGGGTGGAGATGGAGGGTGACCGCAGTAAGGCCGTGCGTAATTGGCCGACTCCGACCACGGTAAAAGAGGTGCAGCGGTTTTTGGGCTTTGCCAACTACTACCGGAGGTTTATCCGGGGTTTTGGCCAGGTAGCGGCTCCCATTACCTCACTGCTGAAGGGAAGCCCGGTGCGGTTGCGGTGGTCAGCAGAGGCGGACAGAGCTTTCAACAAGTTGAAGGCGCTGTTCACGGATGCTCCCGTGTTGGCGCATCCGGACCCCTCTCTAGCATTCATAGTGGAGGTGGACGCGTCCGAGGCTGGGGTGGGTGCCGTGCTATCACAGCGCTCCGGTACGCCACCAAAACTCCGCCCCTGCGCTTTCTTCTCGAGTAAGCTCAGCCCAGCGGAGCATAACTATGATGTGGGGGACTGGGAGTTGTTAGCGGTGGTCAGGGCTCTGAAGGTGTGGAGACACTGGCTTGAGGGGGCTAAGCACCCCTTTCTCATCTGGACCGACCACCAAAATCTGGAGTATATTCGGGCAGCTAGGAGACTGAACCCGTGTCAGGCAAGGTGGGCCATGTTTTTCACTCGATTCCAGTTCACTTTATCTTATAGACCGGGCTCCCAGAATGTGAAGGCGGACGCACTGTCCCGTCTTTACGACACGGAGGATAGGTCCACCGAACCTACTCCCATCCTTTCGGCCTCAAAGCTGATGGCACCGGTGGTATGGGAGGTGGACTCGGACATAGAGCGGGCGTTACGGGCTGAACCCGCGCCTCCTCAGTGTCCGGCGGGGCGGAGGTACGTGCCACTTGGTGTTCAGGACCAACTGATTCGGTGGGCTCACGTCCTACCCTCCTCGGGTCATCCTGGAGTGAGGAGGACCGTGGGAAGCCTTCGGGGGAGTTATTGGTGGCCTACCTTGGCTAGGGACGTTAAGGTTTATGTCTCCTCCTCTTCGGTATGCGCCCAGAGTAAGGCTCCTAGGCACCTTCCTAGAGGGAAGTTACAACCCCTCCCCGTTCCACAACGGCCATGGTCACATCTATCCGTAGATTTCCTGACCGACCTTCCCCCGTCTCAGGGCAACACCACGGTTCTGGTGATTGTGGATCTGTTCTCTAAGTCCTGCCGTCTCCTCCCGTTGCCCGGTATCCCAACAGCCCTACAGACTGCGGAGGCATTATTCACCCAGGTCTTCCGGCACTACGGGGTGCCGGAGTACATCGTTTCTGATCGGGGCCCCCAGTTCACGTCCCGAGTATGGAGGGCGTTCATGGAGCGTCTGGGGGTCTCAGTCAGCCTGACCTCCGGTTATCACCCCGAAAGTAATGGGCAGGTGGAGAGAGTAAACCAGGAGGTGGGTAGGTTTCTGCGGTCGTACTACCAGGACCGGCCAGGGGAGTGGGCGAGATACATCCCCTGGGCTGAAGTGGCCCAGAACTCACTACGCCACTCCTCTACTAATGTGTCCCCCTTTCAGTGTGTGTTGGGGTACCAGCCGGTCCTGGCACTGTGGCATCTGAGCCAGACCGAGAGTCCTGCGGTGGAGGAATGGGTGCAGCGCTCCAAAGAGACCTAGAGGGCCGTCCAGGAATCCCTTCAACAGGCTAGTGGACGGCAGAAAAGGAGTGCTGACCGCCACCAGGGGACAGGGTGAGGCCCCTCCGTGTTTGTACCAGGGGACAGGGTCTGGCTCCCTTCGACCTGAAACCTGCCCCTCCCCTACAGGACGGTGAGGTGCTGGAGGTCCCTCCTCCCCCTCTGGACATCGAAGGGTCCCCGGCGTATACGATACGGGCCATTCTGGACTCGAGACGCCGGGTGAGGGGCCTGCAGTACCTCGTGGACTGGGAGGGTACGGTCCGGAGGAGAGGTGCTGGGTACCCACCAGGGACATTTTGGATCCGTCAATGTTGAGGGATTTCCATCGCCTCCATCCGGATCGCCCTGCGCCTCGTCCTCCGGGTCAACCTAGAGGCCGGTGTCGAGGGGGGGGGTACTGTCACGACTCCGACCGAAGGACACTCCCCTTCCCGTTCGCGTTCGGGTGGCGCTCGGCGCTCGTCGTCGCCGGCCTACTAGCTGCCACTGATTATTTCCTCCCCCTCCTTATGTGTTTATTGAATGCACCTGTTTTGAGTTAGGTAGTTAGTAGTAGGCTTTATTAGTCAGCCGGCTCGCCTGGTTCCTTGTGCGGGATTAATTATTGTGTTTTCCCATTTTGTGGGTTTTCCCTGGACAGTAAGTCCCCCTGTTTGGGGCATTTGTTTGTTCTTTACGCCCTGTGTTTTTGTGAGGGTTGGCTTATGTTCGCCGTTTCTCTGTACATTAAAATAGCACTCACCTGAACTCTCTGCTTCCTGCGCCTGACTCCTCACCCACTACACTCAGATCGTTACAGATGCAAGATACAGTGGGGCAAAAAAGTATTTAGTCAGCCACCAATTGTGCAAGTTCTCCCACTTAAAAAGATGAGAGAGGCCTGTAATTTTCATCATAGGTACACTTCGACTATGACAGACAAAATTAGAAAAAAAATACAGAAAATCACATCGTAGGATTTTTTATGAATTTATTGGTAAATGATGGTGGAAAATAAGTATTTTGTAGTATTTTGTAGTTGTAGTTTCTATAATAAAACACTCACTCCCTGAACTTGCTTCCCGACTCTCTGCGCACTCGTTATAACACCAGACACGATTAGGACAAGCAGGATGAAATATGAAAACTAACCATGAACCAACTATATTAATTTGGGGACAGGTCGAAAAGCAATTAAACATTTATGGCAATTTAGCTAGCTAGCTTGCTGTTGCTAGCTAATTTGTCCTGGGATATAAACATTGGGTTGTTACTTTACCTGAAATGCACAAGGTTCTCTACTCCAAAAACACATCCACAGATAAAAGGGTAAACCGAGTTCGTTTCTAGTCATTCCTCCTCCTTCAAGCTTCTTCTTCTTCTTCTTTGGACATTATATAGCGGTTGGCAACCAGGTGCATTAAGGTGCATTACCACCACCAACTGGACTGGAGCGTGAACCTCAGTTCATCTCTTAATCACCCACGTGGCTATGTGATCCTAAAAAACTAATGAGGAGATGAGAGAGGCGGGACTTGCAGCCCATCAAGCGTCACAAATAGAACCAAGTTCTATTTTAGCGCCAGGCTACACAGATGTTCGTTGGCCCGTGAAAGCAGTGTGGGTGCAATGAGGTGTATAAATGTATTTTGCAACGCTCGCGCACCCGACGCAAGCGGTGTGGTCAGCATTTAAGGGATGCATTAAATACAGTCCATATCTGATCTTGTCAATATCAGATTTGATTGAATATTTTCTAATGGTACATTAGAATATATAATACTTTATGTGTTTATATGTAAAACATAAATTTTTATTATGTAGTTCTCAAAATCTGTTGGAGACAAACCAGTTTAAAATCTATAGGTTTACAAAGTAGTTAATTGATTATCAATTGAGGACAGTCAGAATAAAATGTGAGCATTGATTTGTGAAAAACAATTACTTTACATCAGCATGTATTGCAATGTGAAACGGATATTCCTAGATGAAACGCTGATTACATTTGGTGAAAAAGTAAGTGTATGATTTTGTGTGTTGTACTTAGTCAATTGAAAATGTGCTTAGAGTTTTGAAAGAACTGCCTTTTTGATGATCTGTTCAGAGTTTTGTACTAAGCGTTGTGAATACCACATACTTGTGAATAATGCACCCATGCGATTGGAAAAAATGTAATCAACTTTCTAAACCACACATCCCAAAGAGGCCAGCCTGAGCTAATCCGAAAACAGGCTATTTCTAGTGATCTAGGGCCTGCTACTAGACACTTCGTCATCACTCAATCTCAGTGATCTTCTACTAACTCCTATTTCTCCCCCTCTACCTCCTCCTCATCCTTTGCTACCTAGAATGAACTGTGGCAAGCAACCCCTCCACTCACAGTGCCTCACAAGTTTTTTTTAATGTCAAATCAGATCAATTTCAACAATAGAGAGAACTGAACTTCCAAACAGAATGTGGATGTGGCAGGTGTAACAATTGGAAAACAGGTGTAAGTCAGTTGTTGATTAGACTAAAACTAAGCAATAGGCCAATAACCCCACTGTAGGCGATGTGAAATAACCCCAGCTAGAAGAGTATTGTGCCATTTTGCAACTATGACATGCCTGAAAACAGACTCCAGCTTCGGGAACAGAGAGAGAAACAGCAGTCAACTGCTACAGACAGCCCGTGCAAATAAATGTGTAACGTGATAGAAATCGAAGTAGTTCAATTCCTTCCCATCTCATTGATGAAGAGCCAATCAAAATCAAAGCGAAACATTCCATGCAGATTGTGTTTTGGAATTCAAATAGGCAATGCTTCAAAATGACAAATCAGTGCATCGGAGTGGCGCATGTTGATTGATTCCATCCATGAAACTCCTAATAGATTTAGTCCTCTGTGAATTTGGCACTCGTTAACCTCGCAGCGTTTTCATATGAGAATGTATTGGAGCCATTTTATACACCACTCAAAGGCAATTCACTGGGTGATAAATCCTTTGGCTTATCTGGATCCAAGTGACAGCACAGGAAAGTACATAGGACAACAACACACACACACCCACAAGTGTGTGCATATACACACAAGTGCGCACGCACAGATGTGCGCACACACAGACACAAACCACACACACACACACACACACACACACACACACACACACACACACACACACACACACACACACACACACACACACACACACACACACACACACACACACACACACGCGCGCACGCACGCGCTGGTTGCCTTCATCTGTAGGCTCCTGTGGCATCTTCAGATGTTCTTCTGAATAGGTTGTCATGGTGACCCGGGCGTATGGAGAGGATGCGGAGCACGGAGAGTGTGATCCAAACGGAACCGAAGAGAGACACTCCACGACCTGAGTGACTGAGTGCAACAGAAAATGCTTCCCCTTTCCCTCCCCCCAAAAAATGTAGAAAAAAAATCTGAATTCAATTACACAGCTGAAACCCCACTCCAACCCCTCAGGAGTGTTACCAGTGCCATTTAAAAGTCTTATTACTCACAAAACCAATAACATTTTGACTCCTTGGTAATGGACCAGTAGATTAGAAAATTTAGATTACATTTAACCTCCTGTAGATTCTCATTAAAACACCACAAACTAGTTAGAAACAATAGGTAATTAAGAGTTTAATGAAGCGAGATAGCGTTAGTGCTAGTCGGCTGTATGCTTCTCTTGTGGGACCAAGCCTTACTTTGCACTTACTGTATCCTGCAGCAAAGCCAGTGCAGCGACTCATTTGGGCAATACGACATATTTAATTAGATTAATGAATTTCTGTGGCGTCTCCCAGGGCTCAACGAGCTCCTCGCGGTGACAGAGTAACAACAGATTATATATTAGGGGAGGCCCGCGACGCTCCATGCAGACTGGTATGGGTCGGTCCCTCGTGACGGAACTGCGATATGTGACAGGTACAATGGCTGTGTAACCTGTAGCCCGTTTATCCTCCTTCAAAATTGCGGAATGCAAATAATTTCCCCAACAAATTTGTTTATGTGAGTAAACAAGAACTTGATTGTTAAGCCATTTAAGATTTAATTCTGAAGGTGGTGTTAATGATACATAAATCAACATTTGTGAGGTGACGACAGAACGGTAAACTCAGTCCTGCCAGTTCCTTTTTTCAGACGATTGTGTCGAACTGAACTGCACTCTCACAGTACGGTTCAGGACGATGTGTCAGTGTGAAAAGGGTACTGAAAAGCCCCTTTGGCTCTGACCTGAACCAAAGGTCCATAGATAACTGCTGGAGTTATACTACCCATTGAAAGCTAATAACATGTTGGATATAAAGGGTCTCTATGATCTGAGAGGACTTGCAGCAGATTGAATCACTTTTTCTTGCCATTCCTTTTTATCACTCTATCCAGACAGATAGGATCAGAGTTCAAGAAGGACAGTGGGGTTCTGCTAATAGCAACAGGTCACTGTTCTGTAGTGAAACACTGCCCCCTATAGGTCTCCATACCAACCTGTACTATATACCGTATATTGTTTTTTAATTTTGAATTTTGAATTTAACCTTTATTTAACTATGCAGGTCATTTAAGAATTTCTATTTATTTACAATGACGGCCTAGAAACAGTGGGTTAACTGCCTTCTTCAGGGGCAGAACGACAGATTTTTACCTTGTCAGCTCAGGGACCAAGGCTCTCAACCCTGTTCCTGGAGAGCTACCGTCCTGTAGGTTTACACTCCAACCCTAATCTAGCACACCTGAGTCTAAGAATTAGCTGGTTGATAAGCTGAACCAGGTTAGTTCGAAAAACCTACAGGAGGGTAGCTCTCCAGGAACAGGGTTGGAGAGCCCCGTCATACACAGACACCATTACCTCTCTGTGGAGTTTTAATACCATTTAAACTGCAGTGGGTCTGACTACTGAACCATCTTGACGATAGAAGCAAACTGTACACTGTCATCCAATCATCTGGGGCTACTATGAACCAACACAACTGTGAATCATCTCTGTATAAACCATGGAGACTGAAATGCAATATTATGCATTTAAACCCTCAGACACCTCCAAAGTCTAAACTGCACAGCGGACAAGTATTAAGAGAATGTGTTTTCTCCAGACCTGAGCTCTGAATGACACAGACACAGCCCTGCACCACCCGGGGAATTCCGCAATATCAGCAGCACACACACACATACACTCACGCTCACACTCTCTCACACACACACCTCCAGCCTAACTGTGTTTGTAAACAGCTGAATAATTGAGCCACATTCAACACATTCAAATCCACTGCCATTCCAGACCGAGAAAAGAGGAGGAGAGGAGGAGGAGAGAAAGAGAGAGCGAGACAGATGGCCTAGCGTAGATAGTGCTAGAGACTGGGAACTGGGAGCGTACTCTGAAGGCCGGCCCCGGCATTGTTCTGGCTGTGAGGGCCACTCTGTCAGGACACAAACCATTGGTCCCCAAAGAGCCCAGGTCTTATGGTGTCAGTGTCCCCATCCCCGACCCATTGTCATTCCCTCATTTTTTAATTTCTAAAACGCAATCGAGTGTGACACAAACTGTTTACCTAGCGTGTCTGCCACCACAACCAGGAAGGAAAAAGACAGAAACACCCGCCAGGATCTCGGCACAAAAATAATCCCCCACAAAGCCAGAGAGTTTAAAGAGGCTTTGCCAATATCCCTCTGCTCTTCAGGAAAAAAAAGAGAGAAAAACATGGGGGAAAAGCTGTTAAATTTGCCCCTCAGTCTCATTTGGGATTGCTAATGATTGTTGTTGGAGCCCAACAATTGGGGTATTAGGGCATAAGCAGCAGAAGATAACATCATGGGGAAGGGAAGGATGGATGGAGGGAAGAAGAGAAGGGGAGTGCAGTGTGGGGAGAGAGATTATGGGCCAACAGAAGGGAATCCATGATAGGGCCTGGTCCATAGTGGTGTCTCTATCTGTGCTCTGCACTAGGGCCTGAACTCTTAGTCTCTCGCTTTCTTTCTTTCTCTCTCTCCTTCCCACTTTCTCTCTGCCCTCTTTCTCTTTCTCCCAGAGGAGAAGTTAACATTAGAGTCACTAACCTCAAAGTATATCAGTGGTTGAAACATCCCCACAGACCAAGTGACATAGAGAAACAACTAGATCTGCTAATAAATAGAGCCACGTGTGAAATGCTCATAGAGTGGCAAAATGCTCTTAAGGTTTACCATGACCGTCTGTAAATAAAAACCTTCGGTCTTACTGAAAACATTACATGCACTGTTGTATAGAGACCCTCTATGGTACTCCATATAGCTCATACAATATGTACAAGTGCCACATTTAGTCATGAGCACAAATGGCAAAAGCGAAACCAGACACATAGTAATCTGAAATAGAACCAAAACAAACAGCAAATATGCATCCAACACATTTGTGTAGTCATTGTGTGCTATGATGTAGTCATTGTGTGCTATGATGTAGTCATTGTGTGCTATGATGTAGTCATTGTGTGCTATGATGTAGTCATTGTGTGCTATGATGTAGTCATTGTGTGCTATGATGTAGTCATTGCATGCTATGAATATGGGACCAAATACTTTAATACACATACGAGAATTTCTCCCAATACTTTTGGTCCCCTAAAAGGTGGGACTATGTACAAAAAGTGCTGTAATTTCTAAACGGTTCACCTAATAAAATACCCTAAAATTCAAGCTGACTGCCGGAACTTTAAATTCATAGTAATTGTTTGATTTCAAATCCAAACTTTTGGAGAACAGAAACAAAAGAAGAAAACATTTGTCACTGTCCCAATAATTACGGAGGGCACTGTTTATAAACACACACACATACAGTACCAGTCAGAAGTTTGGACACACCTACTCATTGAAGGGTTTTTCTTTATTATTTTTTTACATTGTAGAATAATAGAGAAGACATCAAAACTTTGAAATAACACATATGGAATCATGTAGTAACCACAAAAGTGTTAAACAAATCAAAATATATTTTATATTTGAGATTCTTCAAAATAGCCACCCTTTGCCTTGATGACCGCTTCCCTTATTAATGTGTTTGAACCGATCAGTTGTATTGTGACAAGGTAGGGGTTGGACCAAGTCCATATTATGACAAGAATAGCTCAAATAAGCAAAGATGAACGACAGTCCATTCTTACTTTAAGACACAGTTTCTTCAAGTGCAGTCACAAAAACCATCAAGCGCTACGATGAAACTGGCTCTCATGAGGACTGCCACAGGAAAGGAAGACCCAGGGTTACCTCTGCTGCAGAGGATAAGTGCATTAGAGTTACCAGCCTCAGAAATTGCAGCCCAACTACATGCTTCACAGAGCTCAATTAACAGACACGTCAACTGTTCAGAGGACTCTGGGTTCGCGCCCAGGCTCTGTCGTAAAAAAATAAAAAATTTAAACTGTTCAGAGGAAACTATGTGAATCACGACTTCGTAGTCGAATTGCTGCAAAGAAATTACTATTAAAGGACACCAAGAAACACGAGCAATGGACAGTAGACCGGTGGAAATCTGTCCTTTGGTCTGATGAGTCCAAATTTGAGATTTTTGGTTCCAACCACAATTTTCTTTGTGAAATAGGTGAATGGATGATCTCTGCATGTGTGGTTGCCACCGTGAAGTATGGCGGAGGAGGTGTGATGGTTTGGTGGTGGTTTGAGGTTGACACTGTCTGTAATTTATTTGGAATTCAACAGGTCAATGACCCAACACACCTCTAGACTGTGTAAGGGCTATTTGACCAAGAAGGAGAGTGATGGAGTGCTGCATCAGATGACCTGATTGAGATGGTTTGGGATGAGTTGGACTGAAGAGTGAAGGAAAAGCATCCAACAACTGCTCAGTGTATGCGGTAACTCCTTCAAGACTGTTGGAAAAGCCTTCCAGGAGAAGCTGGTTGGTGGAATGCCAAAAGTGTGCAAAGCTGTCATCAAGGCAAAGGGTGGCTATTTGAAGAATCTCAAATATAAAATATATATTTTTTTTTTAACACTTTTTTGGTTACTACATAGTTCCATATGTGTTATTTCATATTTTTGATGTCTTCACTATTATTCTACAATGTAGAAAATAGTAAAAAATAAAGAAACACCTTTGAAAGATTAGGTGTGTCTAAACTTCTGACTGCTACTGTACATGCACGCACGCACATGCACGCACGCACACACACCTATCACACACACACACCTATCCCATGAACGAGTGGGGCGGTCAAAGTCATCTGGAAGCCTCCACATGCCAATGAATAAATAAAACTGTAATTAGTAAAGAAAACAACGCCACCTGTTGGTGTCAAGTCCCCATGAACCCAGGCATTGTGGGGAACACCTGAGCCTGTGGGGGATGCGGCGGGCGGCTGGTTGTGGGTGTACATTGTTGGTTGTGGAGGTACTGTGGCGTGTCCCGGGGTCCATCGGAGCCCACTGGGACCCCCCCTGGCAGAGAAGGGGTGATTCTGGAGGATGACCAGCTGGCCCGGAGGCCACAGTGGCCCTTGTCCCCCAGGGCCCCAGACAAACAGTGGAAGGCAGATGGACTGGTCACTGCCACTGCCAGAGAGCCAAAGGAAGGGCCAGCCAAAACCATCAAAACACACACATTCACACTCACAGTGGAACAGATCAATATGCTTGAATATGTTGATATACAGTGAATTTATCCATGGTTAAGGAAATGTACAGACAGAACTTTAACTTAAAAATCATCATAAAATCTCGTAACATATGTATCATATATTAGGACTTGAATTCACCCACTTTACGATTCAAGCACAAATTGTGCAACTCACTCCTACAACCACTTTTTGAAACATACACATTTTTTCTCTGAAATACTAACATACAACTAACTTCTCATACCTCTTATATGTCACGTGTATGGGCCTACTCTTAAATATACAGAGCTAACAATCTTGGATTCATTCTGTAGTTGTGAATGCACTGTCATGGCATACCCAACTATATATATATATTTTTTTTTCGTTTGTTGTTGTTGTAAATATGATAGTTGGAGTTAATCTGTTAAAGTTTGTTAGTGTAACTCGATGAGAGTGTAGAGTGTGTGGGTTGGTTCGAGAGAGCGTACTGTACTGTATGGTGGCTGTAGTGGTGGTGTCTGAGGTTGAGGATGCCACCAGCTCCCCTCAGTCAGTCCAGAGCCACAGATGCTCCCGTGTTTGTGTGTTGACTCAGTGTAATTTGTTTGCTCTAATTTGTTTTGGTGTGCCAAGGGAGTTCCCTTTTTAATTTTCCTCTCTGTGTTTATCCCTCTTTGTGGAGCACTGATCTGTTAAGCGCGAGAGAGAGAGGGAGAGGGCCAATGAGAGAGAGAGGGAGAAAATTAAAGAGAGGAGGGGGCACAGAGAAAGAAAGAGAGGCAGTGAGAGAGGTGGGGTCTTTCAGAAAAGGAAAATTTAAAAAAAGGAGCTGTGCATATTGTTTTAAGCTCTGTGTGCTCCTTCGGGCCCAAAGGCCTCGCTCGCAGCCTACACCTGCTCCATCCCTGGGGATCCTGGTTCCTGATCCGTGGCCCTCTCTCCCCTCTCCCCCAGCCCAGCACCACCACACAGCCCCAGCTTTCTCTCCTCCACCTCTCGCCTCCTTGCCTCCAGCGCCTGGCAGAGCCTTAATCAGCCCGCCTCCGCGCCTGGATGCCTGCCACTCGTTAGCCTGATTGAAAACACTGTGGCTCACATGCTAAACCCACACACAATAAATGCAGAGTAATAATATAGGGTACTAATATCTAGAATGCTAATATATGTACACAAGCAAATAATGTTAGAGGTGAAAATAATTGAGAAATTAATTATTATAAATACTGAATGCGCAAATTTAGTACATTTACGGTAAAAAAATACCAACGTTCAGACACACAGTAACACAACTCGTACAAAGATCATTTTTAAAAATTGTCACAGCTATTGTTTAATTGAATCATTGAGAGTAATCATTGTCATCATAATAGGACATCCATGGCAGTATGTTACAGTGAGTTTATCACACTTACGTACATTTCCCCGCAATATAATGTTTCCACTAGCAGGAAATATATTGTTCTAATATAGCTTGACAAAGCGGTCGCACTGCCATGAGTTATTCATATGTAGAATGGTAAAAACAGATCCCAATAATATAACGCAGGTTGATGTTTTTTGGGGATCAGTCAGGTTCTGGAGGCAGCTCTACCCCATATGATAGCGTCGCCTCTGCTGTTCTCTCATTGAAGGTCTGGTCTACCCATGCTTCTAAAAAAAAGTATTATTTTCAACAATAGGACAATGCAATTGAATCAAACTCCCTTAAAAGTATTTTCTCAATTACAGACACAAAAAAGTCTAATTAAAAGACACTTGAGAAAAGGTTTAGACAGATCCATGTCTTGGTCCACATTGTTTTGCAATTTTATGTTTCATCATCGGGAGGTAGGGTGAGCATAATCCTAGCAAATTGACATTTTACTGTTTAATTTGGTCTTTTGTCCATGTGCCTTTGCAAACAATTATTTACTTTGACATTGCTACTTTGCGAATTAATATGATCTTCTCTCAGGCTCATCCTGATTACACACCTATCAATATTCCAACTTAAATGCCTAGCTACCACACAGACATCCAGTGACCTGTGTCATTGATATACTGCACATGACTCATTCCATTCATTTGACCTTACCATCTTCTCATCACAATCCCCAGTGTCCTAGGTGCGTTAGTTTTGCCCATTTTAAACATGACAACAAAAATATTGCAAAAAAATATCTCTCCTTGGGGAGCAATAAAGATACAAACGATAAAACATTGCAAACTTAAGTTCATCACAAATAAAATAAAAAGTGCTGGCACTGTTTTCAAATAAGTGTGAGTTCACTGACTAAAGAAAGCAAAATCAAACCTGTATTCACGATTCATATTCAACCCCTCTCTTCATAATTTCTCTGCACTATGGCTTATACCATACCTGGTAATGTAGTCATATTACAGCCCACTATCATCTTTCCGGTCTCTTTCTCTCACACACACACAGACACACACACCTAAAAGGATAACACTACTTGCTACAAATGGGCCTTTCCATTCTGTTTCAGTAACTTTCTGTATTAGTTTGGTGTTAATACTGAACTGAAAACGAATGCAGCTGTTTTTTATCTCAACATCAAATCATTTCTGGGTAACATGATTGTTTTCAATTCAAATGGCCAACAAGAAACAAAAACAGCTTCTTAGCAAAGAGCAAATTGTCAAGCAAGAATTTAGCTAGGACTGTCTGGGAGTGGTCTGGGTGGGGAGGGGAAAACTGAAAACTAGCTGTTATTGGCAGACAGGTTTGGAACTCCATTTCCTAATGGTCTATTCATATTGGTCTGACTCCATCCCACCAAAACTGACTGACATTTCAGGCAGTCTTTTCAAACAGCTGTTACATTAAAAGGGTATTATCATAATTTTCACAATATCATTCCAACCTCAGTGTGGAAATATATAAAGTTGAAGTCTGAAGTTTACATACACCTTAGCCAAATACATTTAAACTCAGTTTTTCACAATTCCTGACATTTAATCCTCGTAAAAAATCCCTGTTTTAGGTCAGTTAGGATTACCACTTTATTTTAAGAATGTGAAATGTCAGGATAATAGTAGGACAATTATTTATTTCAGCTTTTATTTCTTTCATCACATTCCCAGTGGGTTAGAAGTTTACCTACACTCAATTAGTATTTGGTAGCATTGCCTTTAACTTGGGTCAAACGTTTCAGGTAGCCTTCCACAAGCTTCCCACAATAAGCTGGGTGAATTCTGGCCCATTCCTCCTGACAGAGCTGGTGTAACTGAGTTGGGTTTGTAGGCCTTGCTCACGCACACTTTTTCAGTTCTGCCCACAAATTTTCTATGGGATTGAGGTCAGGGCTTTGTGATGGCCACTCCAATACCTTGACTGTGTTGTCCTTAAGCCATTTTACCACAACTTTGGAAGTATGTTTAGGGTCATTGGCCATTTGGAAAACCCATTTCCGACCAAGCTCTAACTGATGTCTTGAGATGTTGCTTGCAAGCCTCCCCCTTTTTCCTCCAAATATAACGATGGTCATTATGGCTGAACAGTTCTATTTTTGTTTCATCAGACCAGGGGACATTTCTCAAAAAATGACCATATTTGTCCCCATGTGCAGTGGCAAACTGTAGTCTGTCTTTTTTATGCCGGTTTTGGAGCCGTGGCTTCTTCCTTGCTGAGCGGCCTTTCAGGTTATGTTGATATAGGACTTGTTTTACTGTGGATATAGATACTTCTGTACCTGTTTCCTCCAGCATCTTCGTAAGGTCCTTTGCTGTTGTTCTGGGATTGATTTGCACGTTTCGCACCAAAGTACGTTCATCTCTAGGAGAGAGAATGTGTCTCCTTCCTGAGCGGTATGACGGCTGCGTGGTCCCATAGTGTTTATACTTGCGTCCTATTGTTTGAACAGATGAACGTGGTGCCTTCAGGCATCTGGAAATTGCTCCCAAGGATGAACCAGACTTGTGGAGGTGTAAAAGAAAATGTCTGAGGTCTTGGAAGATTTCTTTTGATTTTCCAATGATGTCAAGCAAAGAGGCACTGAGTATGAAGGTAGGCCTTCAAATACATCCACAGGTACACCTCCAATTGACTCAAATAATGTAAATTATCCTATCAGAAGCTTCTAAAGCCATAACATAATTTTCTGGAATTTTCCAAGCTGTTTTAAGGCACAGTCAACTTAGTGTATGTGAACTTCTGACCCACTGGAATTGTGATACAGTGAATTATAAGTGAAATAATCTGTCTGTAAACAATTGTTGGATAAATTACCCTTTGTCATGCACAAAGTAGATGTCCTAACCAAAACTATAGTTTGTTATCAAGAAATGTGTGTAGTGGTTGAAAAACAAATTGTAATGACTCCAACCCAAGTGTATGTAAACTTCCGACTTCAACTGTATAAAACACAGGAATGTCACGCTTTGACTGCACTGGGCCTTTAACATTCCAAGTGGCAAAAACTGCAGGACTCGAAACCATAGAGCTAAATAGACAGCAGGATGAATGTATAGATAGAGCACCCTCTAGTGGTGAGATACAAGAGTCGGCTCTACAACCAGCCTGTACTGGTAAGTGTACTCTCGGACAAGAGTGTTACATCTCCAGTTTCTTTTGCACATCTCAATCTCCTTTACTAGAGTGAAGTTTGACACAAATGGTTGATGGAAAGGCCAGTGATTGTGGCTGATGCTCAGCAGCAAGCCACAAACCATAGGACTACTGTTAGAATAGCCCACCGTTAGTAAGACACAGACTAGAGCAGCCGCCATAGTAAACAGACTCATATATATATATATATCACTTTACAATATGTGTCCACGTCTTCGCAAATGACTGACCCCTGTTCTCTAAAATCCAGTGATTTAATGTTTCTGCTACCATCACCATTATCATGGTCTCTCTTTCACTAGTTACAGTTCTAAGAAACAGCCGTGTTGCCTGTATTCCATGGACAGACACACCCGTTTCCACCAACAATCTCTCTCAAAATGTTTCACGCTAGCCTGTACCCTGGGACAACTGACACAAATAAGGCAACGTCTGTGATTGTGACATGTTGGCAATGTCACCACCACTAGGGGTGAGGAAATCATAATGCAACGCATGTAACATGGGGTTCGATTTATACGCTCTGCATACAAATACCCAGTTTGTCGGAGTGCACTGATATTACATTGTTAGGATATAGTTTTCAGTCATCATGGAATATAACTGTGCCTCCATGTGTGAGCACAGATCTCTGAAAGAGAGGGAGAGGCAGCAGCAGAAGCGAGAACTGTGCCTCTGTGTTCCACAGCTCTATGATGCCAATCCAGATAGCAGCGCCCTGATTAGTTTGACGTTCCGGCCGTCTGACCGCCTCAGCCAAAACCACCCCACCTCACTGGATGAGGATCGGTCAAGGGTTGGGAGGTTTGGGACTGGGGTTGGAAGGGGCAGAATTAGGGAGGTCAGGACTAGGAGGGTCACACTTGAGCCGCGGCTCGTTCTCCGAGCATGTGCCCACGTCTGAGTCGAACAGTGAGTGGTCCATATCGGGGGAGTCAGTGTGTGAGTGTGTGTGTTTGTCAGAGGCTTCACTCTCCTCCATGGTGTCTGTCCGGGAGAACAGGCCAAAGTCCATCAGGCATGTAGTAGGAGAGCCCTCGCTGCTGTCAGTGTCTGCTCCGTCATAGCACAGGTCCTCTATGTCCACAAACCACTCAGGCCAGAACTTTCTCCGCATGCGCTCACAGAACATGGCCAAGTTGACGAGCTCGCCTAAAACACAGTGGACAGGGAATAGAGGAAGTACAGGTTCCAACATCGGTACTCAAGGAAAATGTACATCCGTCTCAGAGTATCCTTTGATTTCCTATTCAAAGTTTGATTGTCAGATTTTGTACAGTTCGAAAATGAAAATAGACTGGTCTTTGATCTCTGATCAAACATTCTCTAAAGACTGAAACCATGACGAGCAAATGTGCAACAACACTGCACATTACAGTCTTTCACTGTCATCTAGTGGAAGACATAGGCAAGTACACTTGGATAAAAAAGGAGGACATTGAATCCTATTCTACACCTGCCTTTAAATCTATAGAATAATACATTATGTACAGAATGTGTTACACAATCTCGATAACAACATAACAGTAACACAATCACAAGGCACACTTTCAAAATCAATCAATTATGATGCTTTGGTATTGTGAGTATGAGTAAAACATTTCACAGAGGCTGAGAGATTGAACTGACCTTTGATGAGCTGTTCAGGTTGTGTGCCAGGTAGTGTCCACATGGCCTGGGCCAGGTGACCAAACACAGCAGCGTCTACTGTCGACATTTTAGGTCCCATTAAGTACTTCTTATCTCCTGCAGGACAGATGAACAGCTGGGGTCAGTAACATATATCAAACCAACTATAAGAGAACGCGATAAGAAAAGCCTGCTGAATGCCTCAGACTCTTCACGGAGCAGCCTGTAAATTACAAACAAAACAGCGAAAACAATTGTGTATGGAAGTGGGATTGCGCATTTCGCAACTCATGATTACATCTCCTGTCGTCGTGGGAAAGACGCAGCGTTTAAAACATTTGTAAACAACTGGTTGCAGATCAGAGCCAACCTGGATACTAAGGAGATCCTGAGGGAAATCGACGAGTATCAACAGCATTGTGTTGATTGAGGAACAACATACTCCATCGTGGAAAGATACGGCTAACTCACAAAATATTTTAACCCGACAAAAAAAGATTAATCTACAGACATGGACGATTTACTTACCATTTATGTAGAGGATAATGCTCTTGCTGGAATCCATGCAACACTTGAAAAACTGTGTGAGGAGATAGCAGGGCTGTTTGGAGTTTAGCCAGAGTGAAATTCTCACACTTCAAGGAGAGAACAAGGCACTCTCAGCCAAAGTAACTATCGATTCCAACATGGATTGTCTACTCAGGGAAAACAGGGTGGTGAGGGAGTCGCAACTAGACATACAAAGCCGCAGCATGAGTGAAAATCTAATATTTTCTGGGATTCCTGAGGACCCATCCAATAATCATAAGAGGGGGCGATCAGAGTTCATGCAATCCGCCTTGAAACTTCCTCTCTAGAGACCGCAAACAAGGTGTCTTTCGACCGAGTGCACAGACTCGGAGTAACAAGACCAAGAGTCCCCCGACCTATCATTGAACATTTTTAACACCACCAACAAAAGGAGCTGATCAAAAGCTGGGAAAGGGAGCTTAAATGGACCAAATTCGGTCTCAGTGACCAATTTCCCCGGAAGATAAACGAACGTCCGAAGAGGCTGTATCCTGTACAGAGCAGAGGCGGGAGAGGGGTAAGCGTGCCTTCTCATTGGGGACACACACTTTATAGATGGGACAGCTCTTCTGAGACAGCTCCATAACACCGTGGCTGTACAAAATTCTACGGGGATGTCAGGTTACGAAGTAAAAAAAGTATGGGAACTGTAAAAATATCTGAAAACTATGAAGTTGATATGACCACACACACTTGATCTCTCTACCTCTCACTATTGTCGAGAACTTTTCTATAATTGAATGTTTTTTTTGTTTATCTATCTTTTCTATGTCTTTGTCTACATGTTTATTTATCTATGTTTACAACAAGCAAGGGGAAGATATCAGAACAGGGACATTGGGAAATAATAACAACATATTGTATGGGATACCTTTGTACAGTAGTGAAGCCGTCTCTATAGTAATGCAAGGTCTCTTTCATGATCATGTGAAACGTCAAGTGTTATGGAAATGCTGGGATGTGTTTTTCTATGAAAATTCTGTTAGAGTTTATTTTAATTACGATGAAACTATGATGGTGATACGATATGGATTACAGTTATCATCTTGAATATTAAGGCTATACTCATTTCATGTTACACACAGACACTCAACCATGCAAATTGGCTGGGTTATTATTTATTTAGACATCACACTTGATAGTCGTACTCTTATCCAGACATCCTACACACTCACTAAATCACATCCAATATCATACACATCAACCTACTCAGATTTACTACACACAATATTTGTACAACATTTTCTAATCTGTGGCATTGGCTCACAGGCAAACAGGCAAGGGAATAAAACAATTATTGCTAGAACCTGTTTCTTGAATCCTAAATATCAGACATTTGAAATCTCAAATGACCGTCATAATACCTCTTACGGCAGTAACCTTACAAGCACTAATTATGGTCAATTTAGACTGAGAATAGTATCTAGTTATGGTAAGGGGTAAAATAAGTATAGCCAGTTATAATTCTAATGGTTTAGCAAATTATTTTTTTAAAGATCAGTCTTTACGTGGCTAAAAGAAAATAAATATAACATATGCTGTTTACAGGAAACTCACTCTACATCCAAGTTTTATAGTAACCTCTACAGGATTGGTTTTGCCCCTGCGGGACGGGTGAGTTAACATGGGCTAATGTGATTAGCATGAGGTTGTAAGTAACAAGAACATTTCCCAGGACATAAACATATCTGATATGGGCAGAAAGCTTAAATTCTTGTTAGTCCAACTGCACTGTCCAATTTACAGTAGCTATTACAGTGAAATAATACCATGCTATTGTTTGAGGAGAGTGCACAGTTATGAACTTAAATGTATTGATAAACCAATTAGGCACATTTGAGCAGTCTTGATACAACATTTTGAACAGAAATGCAATGGTTCATTGAGTCAGTCTAACTTTGCACATACACTGGTGCCATATAGTGGCCAAAATCTAAATTGCGCCTAGATTCCCAAGTCATATATTGGCCTTTCTCTTGCATTTCAAAGGTGACAGAACATAAAACAAAATAAAACATGTTTTTTTCCCAATGTATTATCTTTTAACAGAACTAATGTGTCATATTCTCCTACATGAATTTCACATTTCCACAAACTTACGTGTTTCCTTTCAAATGGTATCAAGAATATGCATATCCTTGCTTCAGGTGCTGAGCTACAGGCAGTTAGATTTGGGTATGTCATTTTAGGCAACATTTTTAAAAAGGGTCCGATCTTTGCAATGTCTCATTGAAGATCTAGTTAACTTTTCTGGACTCTCTGGACGAAAACCTAATTATGAGTGTACTATATTACATATTTGATCTTTAAAAAAAATATATATATTTTTTTTTTTACATCACTCTGCAGTTAACTATAAAATGGGCTGACGGTGAAGTAGACATACTTGGTATTCATTTCACAAAATATCAAATGAGCTCTCTATAATGAATTTCAATAGAAAACTTGTAAAAATAGACCAGATCCTGCAACTATTTATGTGAAAATTGCCCTGTTTAACTCCTTAGTCATATCTCAGTTTACTCACTTACTTATGGCGCTGCCTACTCCAGATGATTAGTTTTTCAAATCATATGAGCAAAAAATATTTCACTTTATCTGAGACGTTAAACCAGACAAGATAAAGCGTGCCTCTCTCTATAATGAATATGAACTGGGTGGGTTGAGATTATTCAATATAAAAGCACTAAACCTCTCTATAATAACTTCACTTATTCAAAAGTTTTACTTGAACCCTAAATAATTCTCAAGTAGATTACGAAGAAAAGCTCATCCGTTGTTTAAAAATGGCCTTTGTTTTTTGCAGTTGTTTTCCTTTGTCTCTCTTTTGTTAATTTGGTTGGTTGTTGGTGCATGGGGGGGAATTATATTCAAAGCATTATAAAGTAAATTCAGATTGCACATATTACACTACAGTTTACCACCTTGCAAAGAGTTTATGCTAAAATCAATAGACATGCTCTGCTCTTTTCGACTAAAATACATTTGAAATACATAATGTAGTTGGAAGCACA
Source organism: Oncorhynchus keta (assembly GCF_023373465.1). Classification (NCBI taxonomy): domain Eukaryota; kingdom Metazoa; phylum Chordata; class Actinopteri; order Salmoniformes; family Salmonidae; genus Oncorhynchus; species Oncorhynchus keta. The sequence goes on from NC_068454.1 coordinate 52,733,656, forward strand.
GTGCATATACAGTGTCTCACCACTAGAGAGTGGAAGAGGGTAAAATGGAGCTCTGCATAAAGGACATACCCCACAACAAAGTCAATCTTACAGTGAACTTCAACTGACCCCATGTTAGAATTGATACTGGATGATTAGAAAGCCTTCCTTTCCCATTGTTCCTCATATCTCCATCAGTAGCCAATTCCTCAACACTGACAATACTGTGAGAGCGTTGAGAAATTGGCAACATCAGTTGTTCTTCAATTGCCCCTAGTCTCTCCCTGAATCCCAAATCAACCCCTAGTCCCTACCACCTGGGTTTTTGTGTAGATCTGAGAGGATTGGATCGCTGTAAGCAATATGGTTGTTGCTCCATTTTGCACTCTGATGGGCCAGGTAGAATTTTCGCTAAGATTGCTTACACCTGTCCGATACTCTCATATCTACACAAGTGCCTAGGCCTAAGGGTAGTGCCTATAGGTTGATTTGGGATTAACCCTCTGTCTACCCCTACCCTCCCATCCACCTGTACCCCTCCATACATACCGAGCAGTTCTGCCAGCGTGCGCATGTCCTTCTCCATCAGCTTGTAGACTTCCTCCTTGGAGAAGCGTCCGATGCCATGGCCGTACATCTCCCTTTGCACCATGCTGCTGGTCAGGTGGCTGAGGATCCACTTTAGCATGTCACCGAGAGGACCAGTGACTGACAGCATCTTCTGGGTCTCCTCCAGGTTGTCTACCCACTGGCAATAGGCTATTGTCCTGTTTAGAAACACAAATATACACAAGCATAATACAGGTTATTATCCCAGGGGTAGTATAGTACAATCATATGGAAACACATACACTGTGTGTACAAAACATTAGGATCACCTGCTCTTTCCATGACAGACTGAGCAGGTGAATCCAGGCTGCCTGATATACACTGTGTTGTAGGCCTCTAGCAGCCCAGTAGGCAGTAAAACAGGGTGGCAGGGAGACAGGCAGCTGAGAGAAAGTACGGAATAACGGTCTCAATAACTGCTTTAATATGTAGATAGATTGTAGGTTCCATCAACGTAATTGTCAACGTAATTGCATCATTTCCAATCCATATATATACATACATACAAACAAACAAACAAACAAACATACAAACATACAAACAAACAAACAATCGTGGCCAAAAGTTGAGAATGACACAAATAGTAATTTTCACAGTCTGCTGCCTCAGTGTCTTTAGATATTTTTGTCAGATGTTACTATGGAATACTGAGGTATAATTACAAGCATTTCATAAGTATCAAAGGCATTTATTGACAATTACATGAAGTTGATGCAAAGAGTCCATATTTGCAGAGTTGACCCTTCTTTCTCAAGACCTCTGCAATCTGCCCTGGCATGCTGTCAATTAACTTCTGGGCCACATCCTGACTGATGACAGTCCATTCTTGCATAATCCATGCTTGGAGTATTGTCAGAATTTGTGTGTTTGTGTTTGTCCACCCGCCTCTTGAGGATTGACCACAAGTTCTCAATGGGATTAAGGTCTGGGGAGCTTCCTGGCCATGGACCCAAAATATCAATGTTTTGTTCCCCGAGCCACTTAGTTATCACTTTTGCCTTATGGCAAGGTGCTCCATCATGCTGAAAAAGGCATTGTTCGTCACCAAACTGTTCCTGGTTGGGAGAAGATGCTCTGGGAGGATGTGTTGGTACCATTCTTCATTCATGGCTGTGTTCTTAGGAACAATTGTGAGTGAGCCCACTCCCTTGGCTGAGAATCAACTCCACACAGGAATGGTCTCATGATGCTTTACTGTTGGCATGACACAAAGGACTGATGCTAGAGCTCACCTTGTCTTCTCCGGACAAGCTTTTTTCCAGATGCCCCAAACAATCGGAAAGGGGATTCATCAGAGAAAATTACTTTACCACAGTCCTCAGCAGTCCAATCCCTGTACCTTTTGCAGAATATCAGTCTGTCCCTGATGGTTTTCCTGGAGAGAAGTGGCTTCTTTGCTGCCCTTTTTAACACCAGGCCATCCTCCAAAAGTCTTTGCCTCAGATGCACTCACACCTGCCTGCTGCCATTCCTGAGCAAGCTCTGGTGGTGCCCCAAACCCACAGCTGAATCAACTTTAGGAGACGGTCCTGGCGCTTGCTGGACTTTCTTGGGCACCCTGAAGCCTTCTTCACAACAATTGAACCACTCTCCTTGAAGTTCTTGATGATCCGATAAATGGTTGATTTAGGTGCAATCTTAATGGCAGCAATATCCTTGCCTGTGAAGCCCTTTTTGTGCAAAGCAATGATGACGGCACGTGTTTCCTTGCAGGTAACCATGGATGACAGAGGAAGAACAATGATTCCAAGCACCACCCTCTTTTTGAAGCTTCCAGTCTGTTATTTGAACTCAGAATGACAGAGTGATCTCCAGCCTTGTCCTCGTCAACACTCACACCTGTGTTAACGAGAGAATCACTGACATGATGTCAGCTGGACCTTTTCTGGCAGGGCTGAAATGCAGTGGAAATGTTTTTGGGGGATTCAGTTAATTTGCATGGCAAAGAGGGACTTTGCAATTAATTGCAATTCATCTGATCACACTTCATATCAAATCAAATCAAATCAAATGTATTTATATAGCCCTTCGTACATCAGCTGATATCTCAGTGTGCGTTCTCTAATTCTCTCCTTCTCTCTTTCTTTCTCTCTCTCGGAGGACCTGAGCCCTAGGACCATGACCCAGGACTACTTGACATGATGACTCCTTGCTTTCCCCAGTCCACCTGGCCGTGCTGCTACTCCAGTTTCAACTTCCACCTGACCGTGCTGCTGCTCCAGTTTCAACTGTTCTGCCTTATTATTATTCGACCATGCTGGTCATTTATGAACATTTGAACATCTTGACCATGTTCTGTTATAATCTCCACCCAGCACAGCCAGAAAAGGACTGGCCACCCTTCATAACCTGGTTCCTCTCTAGGTTTCTTCCTAGGTTCGGGCCATTCTAGGGAGTTTTTCCTAGCCACCGTGCTTCTACACCTGCATTGCTTGCTGTTTGGGATTTTAGGCTGGGTTTCTGTACAGCACTTTGATATCAGCTGATGTAAGATGAGCTTTATAACTACATTTGATTGTTTGATAATAGGCGGTGTCAGAGGAAAGCCCATAAAATTGTCAGAGACAATGTTTTCTCTGCTACCACACGGCAAGCTGTACCGGGGCACCAAGTCTAGGACCAAACGGCTCCTCAACAGCTTCTCGCCCCAAGCTGAACGATTCATAAAATCGCCACCGGACAATTTACATTGACCCCACCCCCCCTCCTTTTGTACACTGCTGTATGTTCGCTGTTTGTTATCTTTGCATAGTCACTTCACCCCTACCTAGATGTACAGATTACATCAACTAGCCTGCACACTGACTCGGTACCGGTGCCCCCTGTATATAGCCTCGTTTTTGTTATTCTTATTGTGTTACTTTTTATTATTACTTATTATTTGAGTCTACATGGTAAATATTTCCTTCTTCTTGAACTGCACTGTCACGGTAAAGTGTACACTTGTTGTATCCGGCGCATGTGACAAATAAAGTTTGATTTGATAATGTGTTGTGTTTTTTATTTTACCATACCATCTCCATCACCTGCTCCACCACTCTAAGGCAATGAGATCACAGAAACATTTTGAATTAACAATTCACCTTCAATTATCAGGACAAAAGCAATGAATGTATTGTGATAATTAACAGTCAGCTCTCTAGACAAAAAAAAGATTGAGCTGTCTTGAAAAGGATCTGAGGGGAAATTTGCTTCAGGGGCTAAACCAGACAAACCTGAGATCAACCTGAGATCAAATCATATACCTATTTAAATTATTTCAATATCATTAAACAGTGCACTTACTTATGTAGCTCAGTTGGTAGAGCATGGCGCTTGTAACGCCAGGGTAGTGGGTTCGATTCCCGGGACCACCCATACTTAGAATGTATGCACACATGACTGTAAGTCGCTTTGGATAAAAGCATCTGCTAAATGGCATATATTATTATATTATGACAACTCGAGCTCTACACAATAGGAATGGAAGACAAATGACAATCTTTACTAAACCAGACACTGAACTTAATACACAGTACACGTATGTTGTGAACTAACATCCCAATCTCCCAGACCAGGGCCCAGATTCACAAAACACCTCTTACGCAAAAGCTTCTTCAGAAAAAAAAGAAGAAGTGCATAAGTGAATTCGTAAGTGAAATTCCTCAACAATATCTTTAGGTTTCAAGATTTTCTTACAAACTTCTCAAATATCTTCTAACGGATCTTCATAAGATGTTTGTTGCTAGGCAACCGATTTAGCGAGCTATTAATGGCAATCATGTTAACATATTTCCTACAGAGATTACTGTTCTAAGATGTTCTTGGGTTTAAAATAAGTGAGTGAATTTAACATGTTCAATTGCTTTCATGAGCATAGTCTCTCACTGCCCTGAATTTAAGGGTTTATCTATCTTGGAATTAAGAACAAATCCCAGAATTGTATTTTCAATAATCTAATTTCTTCTTAACTTTTTGCTTAAGGAGAAACATAAGAAATAGAGCAATAAATGTCCAATAACCTTTGAGGAATATCAACTTTGCTTAACTTTCTTCATAAGTCTATAGTTAAGGAGGTTTTATCAATCTGGGCCCTGAGGCATATCTCTGTCACAGAGCAGCCTTCCTCTTCGTGTTGTCATAGCAATATCAATCATGCTCATTTACGGGCCTGAAGAGCTGTATATGATCTCAGCATGCTGTGACCCATGCTGCTAACCTCAGCTGGCCAAACAGAGCAACAAGCAGCCCCATAGTCCTGCACAGCCATTAATAATGTAATTCATAGTAAACACAGCCTGCGAGAGGGAGGGGGAAAGAGGAGAGAGAGTAGAGAAGGAGGTGATAAGGGGAAAAGAAGATGGGAGAAAAACAGATAGCAAGAGAAAGGGAGTGGAACTTAGAGTTATATGAATGACCCCTTACTCGACAGCTGCAGAGCAATATTATGGAACCCCCGCCCCCCTCCAATTCGTGGCTCTGGTTCTGAATGAGATTCACAAGATCTGATGCACAGAAACATGTTACCGACTGATTTCTCGCCCTGTAAATATTGTAAAAAAGAGCTTGATGAGCAAGTATTCTCTCTTTTCTTTGACATTCATGCTCAGACACAAATGCTTGTAGATGTGTCATTCATCCGACTACCTTTCCCTGGGCCCCAACCGGGAAAGGCTCAGCCTGCGTACAAAATGGCACCCTGTTCCTTACAAAGTAGTGCACTATATCAGGAACAGGGTGACATTTGGAATGCAGGATCAGTGACTTCCCAGCAGAAGCCTCACCAGTACACATGCCCAGCGGTGGAGTCCCACCCTTCTATATACTGTAAGTAGATCGGTAATGTAGCTGTGTGGATGACCACTTGGGAACACTAGAGTGAGCGAGCTTAGCCAGTCCCAATTCATTGCCAACCCTCCCCTTGGCCCTAACCCTTCAATCTCTTCCCATCTGTATGGTGGAAGCAATATGGTGGAAACTTCACCACTACCCTCATCTACACTTCATGACCAAGAGTATGTGGACACCTGCTCGTCGAACATCTCATTCCAAAATCATGGGCATTAATGTGGAGTTGTCCCCCCATTTGCTGCTATAAAAGCCTTCACTCTCCTAGAAAGGTTTTCCACTAGATGTTGGAACATTGCTGCGGGGACTTGCTTCCATTCAGTCACAAGAGCATTAGTGAGGTCGGGCACTGATGTTGGGAGATTATGCCTGGGTCGCAGTCGGCGTTCCAATTCATCCCAAAGGTGTTCGATGGGGTTGAGGTCAGGGCTTTGTGCAGGCTAGTCAAGCTCTTCCACACCGATCTCAGCAAACCATTTTTGTATGGGCCTCGACTTTGTGCACGGGAGCATTGTCATGCTGAAACAGGAAAGGGCCTTCCCAAAACTATTGCCACAAAGTTGGAAGCACAGAATCGTCTAAATTGTCATTGGATGGTGTAGCGTTAAGATTTCGCTTCACTGGAACTAAGGGGCCTTGCCCAGACTATGAAAAACAGCCCCAGACCATTATTCCTCCTCCACCAAACTTTATAGCTAGCACTATGCATTGGGGCAGGTAGCATTCTCCTGGCACTGGCCAAACCCAGATTTGGCTGTCGGACTGCCAGATGGTGAAGGGTGATTCATCACTCCAGAGAACACCTTTCCACTGCTCCAGTCCAATGGCGGGGAGCTTTACACCACACCAACCGACGCTTGGCATTGCGCATGGTGTTCTTAGGCTTGTGTGCGGCTGCTCGGCCATGGAATACCTTTTCATGAAGCGTCTGACGAACAGTTCTTGTGCTGACGTTGCTTTCAGTTTGGAACTCGGTAGTGAGCGTTGCAACTGAGGAAATACTTTTTTTTATGCGCGCTTCAGGACTTGGCAGCCCCGTTCTGTGAGCTTGTGTGGCCTACCGCATCACGGCTGAGCTGTCGTTGTTTCAAGTCGTTTCCACTTCACAATAACAGCACTTACAGTTGACCGGGGGCAGCTCTAGCAGGGCAGACATTTGACGAACTGACTTATTAGAAAGGTGGCATCCTATGACGGTGCCATGTTGATATTCACTGAGCTCTTCAGTGAGGCCATTCTGTTGCCAATATTTTGCTATGGAGATTGCATGGCAGTGTGCTCGATTTTATACACCTGTCAGCAACGGGTGTGGCTGAAATAGCTGAATCCACTAATTTGAAGGGGTATCCACATACATTTGTATATCTAGTGTACCTATCTAAACTCTTCAGACATGCTAAAATCAAGGGTTAATGGCCAAGGGGGAGGGTAGGGAGCAATTTGGGAATGGCTGTGACATACGGAGTCACCAATGTAGCTTTGTAGGACCCTTGGGTATATTAATTGACTTGAGTCACCAGTAGAGGTGCTCCTCCACCATCTTGGTGACAGCCCGGGACACGGCTCTTTCCTGGGGACTGAGGTTCTTGTTGAGGTTGACGCCCAGCTTCTCTTCCAGGAAGTCAATGATGAACTCTGACCCCGACACCTGCTGCCGGTTATACTCAATCCATGGCATCTTGCCCTGTGGAGAGAGCTTCCCATCAAAGTAGTTCTGCAAGGGTGAGAACAGAATGGGGTTCAGCACTGGAAAATTGACAAACTCTAGTTGTATCCAAATATGTAGGACTGGTTTACCAGACTAAGGAGAATTTCCATTTAAAATGATTTTAAGTCCAGGAATTTAGGCTTAATCTGTGTGCAGGAAACCAGTACTTTTCCAGTTCTACTTTATCATACACAGACTATTGTACCTGGTAGGGCAGGTCAACCATGCGTAGGTAGGTCTCCATCTTGAGGCAGAATGGTGAGAGGCTGGGGACCCCCGTGTTTGGCCTTGAGAACTGATGGAGGATGATGGCATCTTTAGAGTCCAACTCTAGCTCCTTCCTGGAAAACACCCGGGGAGAAAAAATGCCAGCTGAAAAGGTGTGCTATACTGAGGCAACAGAAAACTACACAGGTGGGAGCCCCCATGAGATAAAATACTTGAAAACAATTGTTATCTCTGTGGCAGCCACTTCAAAAGTGATCCAAAGTTTCTGTGCCAACAGTACAGCTATTCCCAGGTCAGTTTGTGGTTTTGAGAACAATATGGTAAGGTTTACTCCTGTCAAAATCTGTCCACAACAAGCGGACCGATAAGCAGACTGCCTGCCTTCCCGCCTTTGGGACAACAACTCCCATTGTTAGGGCAGAGACAAGACCATCTTGCCATTATATACAGTATCTCAGATCAAAGCAAGACTGTAAAGACAGTCTGGAAAACCCCTCCCTTTCTCTCTGCTGCTCTCTATTTTTTCTCTCTCCAGTTAATGTCATGTCTCCCCGGCTCTTACTGAAACCTACTCTCTTTCCATTTACTGTAACCAGCATCCTCACCCACTGATCCCCGACGGACACCGGACATCCATGGACATTGAAAGTAGTTGGAATTTGGTCAGTCCATCCTGGCCAGACCAAATCTGAACAAATCAAAGATGTTTATGTTTCACAGGTTTGGACAACACAGTACAGTAGAGAACAGTACAGGTGGTGTACTGTACAGTACTGTGCTGAACTCTACTGTAAATGTGCTCTACTGTGATGTCCAAATTTGTGAAACATTGACGTCTATGATTGTTTTAGATTCGGTCTGGTTCGGACCAACCAAATGTGGTCTTGTTTGGGGGCTCAATATAATAATATCCACTGTGTAGAATAATACCCAAATATGCAAAAGAGGGATAATGCATATTTCTACATTTGTTTACCTTTTCAGGATACACCACCATGAAAATAATGATATTAATATCCATAATTAGCATTTTTTGTGTAGTACAGATCATGAACCCATTGTGTAATTTAGTTACTGTAATTATATTACCAGATGTAAATCCACTTCACCTACTGTAGTTCAATAACAAACAAAACAATTCTAACTCAAGATGTCATGTCATAGCTGACACACCATTCTTTCTGCAGATAAATATCTGCTCAGAATTAAGATAAATGAACAGTTTTTGGAAAACATGGTCGCATTAAAAACTGAGGGAGATTTTTTCTGTTACAAAACTTTGCATCTGCACAGCTCTTCCAGTAAATGTGAGTTTGTGAAATCTTCTGTGTGAATTGTTCAAAGTAGTCTTTGTGCATATAGAGTTGTATGGTGTGTTACACTTTAAAAATCAAATGTTTTGGGTTGGCATAAATTGTGAAATAAATGTTGACAAATCTAAGTCAAAGTGTAATTCTGTTACTGTTGAATGGCCCTAGAACAACCTGTCCCCTCACTATATTCAAGTCACCTGTCTAAACACTCCTGCACACAAGTAAACACAGATACAATACACCATTTTAAGATCATGAGATAGATATTGAGAGGGTAAAGTCCTCATCATACTACTGACTCCATGGTATTGAATGGGACTACAGCAGAAGAAACTCTAGGATTTGCCTGAACTTCTAATTCAATCCTCTACTACCCTTGAAATCAAGACCTAGGAGGTTAATCGTGCTTGTGAACATCTGAGTCCTCACATTTCTACCCCACAGTTTTTAAACGGAGGGTGTGGGTGACTGACACTGACATCTCTTTAGGCTTCAATAATTAAACAGCCTACAGTACAGGGGCGTGCTGCCTTGCAATGACTCTAGTTCTTACCTAAATTCATTTGATGAATTATAGCCACATATCATGTCCAAGAGAGCAGGAATGGACTCCATCTAAAGTCAGTTACATCAGGCAAATAAATCATGCATCCGGCATTTTGTAACACCTTGAAAATACAATTAATTTCTGGAAATAAATAGGACATGATAGCCTACTTTGGCTAATAAAATGTATAGGCTATGTCTTCCGTACAATAGTCTTGCGCAGGACAGTCTACGACCGGATAAACAACTCACGTTCCCACAAAATGTCGCTGTCCATGGTGCTGAAACCATCGAAACGGTCGAAAGGCGACGTCTCAGTCCATTTTTCCAATGGTGCGGAAATTCTGGACCGTGTCGAAGAAACACTATTGTATTTAGGCCTAGATTACAGGGGGTCCCTTTGAGAAGAAGCACTCAAAAGGCGTGGCATAGAATAACACACATGCTGCAGATTTACTGTCAACGTGTAGTTTTCTATGGTAGAAGCATGACAGTAGTAGGCGTATGCGACGTGATTCAACAAATGGTTCCAAATGAGGAAATGCAAAAACTAGTCCTCTTAGAGTGTGTGACAGATTATATGGAGCCACCGTTACCGAATGTACCATAGGCCTAATGTACCATAGGCCTAAATGCTTGACTGGGGACTGCGTGGGGACAGTAGCGCCATTCATTACGTTAACAATAGGCCTGGATTAATCTTCCCTGTCAGAGATTAAACCATACGCATTTCATTCAACAGTAGGCTACAAAACGTCCGCTTCCACTAAACATGCTGACACCACTGCTGCAGCGCTAGAGAAATTCATATTTTACGCTCAAGACATGGCACAAGACCTGACGCGTGATTTTCCACTTTCCACTATTTTTTTCCATCACCTGTCCTTGCCTCCTTGGGAACGAGATCATCAAAGAGCTGTACAATCTAGCCCACAGTGCAAGAACAGATGATTCCGCGAATACATGAACAAATGTGAACAAACGACAGCAATATTCTGTTATTCAGAGATCTGTCAAGAGCAGCTGATCAGAGGTGACAGCAAGCGCGCACACCAAGCCCATCCCCGAGGGTATGAAAGGCGTTTATCATTTTAGATCATTATTGTGAATATTGTATATTATATTACGCAAAACACAGCCCAAGCATCACACAAATGCACACATTTGATCATGTGATCTAATACCGTTGTCATTTGTGGCATATTTGTTTGCCATTGTATAGCCTACCTGATGGCGAGCAGCTCATGTAATAGATAGGCAGCAGCCGCGAGGAGGGCACCGCCGGTGATATAGATGGTCTTCTTCCACCAGGAATCCGAACCCAATCCCGACATGATCCCACCGTAGTCCCGTAAAGGAATTGCGACGATATAGCCATAAAGAGAGTGAGGGTCGTCGGGACCACATATCCCCAAGGGCACACTGTGATTCCGCCCGAGTTCAACTACACAAGGTCGGGACGAGGCGAAACCAGAACCCCACATATTCTTATCAATCGCCGCGTGGCGCCTGCGTCCTCCCGCAAACCACTATCGGCTTCATCAGTCTGTCACAAAAGTCCTATGCTGCATGGCGATATGCTATTTAATCTGCCAAACATTAGAAATAGACATCATCCAAACATCAGAAACAGACATCTTCCGGCCTGAGCTCGGCATCCTCCGCCAGCCCTCGGAGCCTTCGTCTGTTCCAATGGAAACGAGTGGCAGACGGTGGACGCTCCCCTCACATCTGAGCCTCGGCGACAGCAAAACCACCACACAATACAGGGTAAATTACACATTGTATTGAGGTACAATGATTTCTAAAGGCCAATTAAATGGATTAAGCAATTCATTTTCACTAAGTTCTGCAATATCGCAATAGCAACATTATTTGCATGGACCAACCTATATACAGTAGGCTTTGCATTTAGCCACTATTGACTGCACAACACTCTTCGAGTGCTATAACGACTGGCGCACGTTCAACATTATGCGTGCATAGCAGGTGCATGCTTTTGACTACTTTAGCTGTAGTCGGTTATACTCACCCTGCAGTAATTTATACCTAATAATACCTAATATTGCGAAACAACTTAGCTTGAAAAACGGTTGCGCGCGTTCGTAAGGATTATGTCATGTAAAGTTAGTTACATTACTGGTATCCCTCAGTCTTGAGCTAGTGCCAACAAACGATGTATATAAACCTTGGATTGCTAATGCTATGTATTGGCCATTGATAGGCTTTGAAGCCAACGGTAGGGCATATTGGCACTCCCCAGTAGGAGCAGTCCTCCACAGGAATGAATGGAATTCTACAGTATTAAATAATAATATATTAAATTAAACGTTAAGAACAAAATTACATGTATTTAAGTATTTTGTTGTAGTGGGGACAGTAACATTAGTCATTTCTTTAAATTATACTTGGAAGATAAAAAACGTTTTATTTTTATGTTCAGCCCACATAATACAATAGAAAGTATGCATTGAGGTGTTTGTAATATAATACGTTGCAAAAACGAATGTAGACATTAATAAATGCATTTCTATGGCTTCCAAAATTTACAATAATGTATATCAGTCAGTGTGAATATAAATAATTGGTGCCAACCCAGTGCCGCCTGCATCCGTGCGCTCTGCTTTTCCCAAAAGGTTCGGTTCATAGTAGTTCTGAAACCGTATTAATTGATCAGTTTATGATCGCTTCCTACCGATTCACTTTTTCTTTAAATTATATTTATATATTCAATAAGAAGACTTATACATCAAAAATGCTTACTGCACAGCTATTCTGCAAGAAGAGCGCGCACTCCAGCGGCTTCGTAGTCTAGCGCTCATGTCACTGGAGGTAGACTAGTGTCCTGGACAAATTGTAGACATGTTCATCCTGTTCAAACCTGGTCTGCTCAATTTATGCTGCTTAAGTATGTGACTGAAAACCATCCCATGACTGTTCTATAGCCTACATCGACCCATTATCAATAGTTTGGGCATAGAATTAACAGCTCTTAAATGCAATTTGTTAGAAGCCAGTGGGGCATGTGACTAGAATAACATTTGTGTCATGAGGAAAAATAATTAGATTTTGATGAACAGACACATTGTGACTCTACTTGAAGAAAACATCTTGCTCAATAGTAAATCAGAGACCTGAGATGTCAACCATGGTGATGAACACTTCTACCATAACAGATGGCATTGTAATGACAAGCCTCGAAAGCTTAAACAGTTCACACAATTCAGAGAGACTCATTATGCTTGAACTCACAGAACAATCATGGCCTGGCTGAAAGAAAACATCATGTACTTGTATCAAGCACTGAACTATAACTTTCAATAGCTTTGTTTTTTTTTTAGGTCCATTGCCTTTCCTTTCAGAGATCAGAAGATCTGTGCTGCAGCTGACCAATCTCTCTTCCATGGTCAAGTCAGTTGTACCAGCGTCTGGCCTTAGCTTGGGCAACTATCACGGTGGGGTCTTCGGGGTCGTCCTCGTCGGGGTTCGGTTCCTCCTCGAGTTTGACCGCGTGCAGGGCGTAGTTGATGCTGGTGCTCTCTGTCCAGCTCCAGGCCCATGACAGAGGGTTATACAGCATCCCTCGGATAGACTCCACATGGAAACCATCTGGGACAGAGTAGAGAGAGAGGAATTGGTCAGACAGAGAAAGAGAGGGATAGGGAAAGAATGGGTGAGAAAGAGAGGATGAGAAATAAGAGAATGGGACAATTGAAAAGACAGAAAGCGAGCAAATGGATTAGAGAAAGAGTGCGAGAGAGAGGGTCTCACACACACACACACACACACACACACACACACAACCACGTATTGGAAAGTGAGAACAAAAGAATGAGCAAAACAAAGACACCAGTTTGCCTTCAAAAAGAGGCACCAGCACAATAGTAAAAGACCAAAAGGGACAGTAGAAAGAGCGAAGAAGAGCAGCATGTGAAGGAAGAGCAGGCAGACTCACTGGACTCCAGCAGGCGCTCCAGCTCCACGGGGGTGACAAACTTATCCCAGTCATGGGTTCCGCTGGGCACGATGCGTAGCACCTCCTCTGCTGCCACGATGGCCAGGGCGTACGACAGCTGGGTCTTGTTGATGGTGGTGATGAAGAGAGAGCCTCCTGGCTGCACACAGTAGGGAGACCGTTACAACCCAGGGTTGTGTTCATTAGGCACCAAACCAGGAGACTTCCTGGACTGGTACAATAAGAAATGCTAATTTTCCTTTTCTTTTTTTGAATTTTTACCCCCCTTTTTCTCCCCAATTTCATATCCAATTATTAGTAGCCTGGGCGCGAACCCAGTCTCAGGTGGCACACCTAGCACTCCGATGCAGTGCCCTAGACCACTGCGCCACCTGGGAGGCCCTCATTTTCCTTTTCTGTTGCAAAAATGTTTTTTGTTGTTGTGTACAGTAATGAATGTGACCCAACAGATGTGTGTTGCTTCGGATGGCTCTATTGTTGTCAATTGAGTGGCAGCGACACAAGTTTGACAGAGAAGAATTCAATAGAAAAAAACACTGGAAGATCAGGTAAAGGGGACCGTCAATAGTACAAATCACTCACACCACAGAAAACACGGATAACTCAATGAAGTGACTGTTCTCTCCGAAAAACAGTCACACGGCCACATCACACGCGAGTCACATGACCCACCTTGAGCACCTGGTTGCAGCAGAGTGTGAAGGTTTCCAGGTCAGCCAGATGTTCCACCACCTCAGAGGCCACCACCGCATCAAACTGACCCGCTCCCTTCCCCCCCTTCTCAGAGAGCTCCTCCAGAGTGATGGCACGGTAGCGCACATTGCCACGCAGGTCTGGATCATGCCAAGCATGTACCTCCGCTGTCCCAATACTGTCTGCCACCGGGTCAATGCCTAGCACATCTGCCCCCAGTCTACCCAAGGGCTGAGAGGTTGGGAGAGAGGGAGGGTAGAGGAAGTGAGTTTATACATACAGTGCCTTCAGAAACTTTTCACAAATTTTGTTACAAGGTGGGATTAAAATTGATTTCATTGTCACACAGTGCCCCGTTAAGTGGAATGAAAATGATACTTCCCATAAACATTTTTAAATTGTAACACACAAATATATCTTGATTAAATAAGTATTAAAACCCCGAGTCAATACATGTTAGAATCACCTTTGGCAGAGATTACAGCTGTGAGTGGTTTTGTGTAAGTCTTTAGGAGATTTGCATACCGGGATTGGGCAAATATTTGCCCATTCTTTTTTAAATGATTCAAGCTCTGTCAAGTTGGTTGTTGATTATTGCTAGATAGCGATTTTCATGTCTTGCCTTTGATTTTCAAGCTGATTTAAGTCAAAACTGTAACTAGGCCACTCAGGAAAATTCAATGTCATCTTGGTAAGCAACTCCAGTGTATATTTTGCCTTGTGTTTTAAGTTATGGTCCTGCTGAAAGGTACATGTGTCTCCCAGTGTCTGGTGGAAAGCAGACTGAACCAGGATTTTCCGCTGCAATTTTGCCTGTTCTTAGGTCTATTCCATTTCTTTTCATCCTGAATAACTCCCTACCACTGAGGAAGTACAGTTCCCGCTCAGCCCAGTCAAAACTGTTCGCTGCTCTGGCCCCCCAATGGTGGAACAAACTCCCCCACGACGCCAGGACAGCGGAGTCAATCACCACCTTCCGGAGACACCTGAAACCCCACCTCTTTAAGGAATACCTAGGATAGGATAAAGTAATCCTTCTCACCCCCCCCCCCCTTAAAAGATTTAGATGCACTATTGTAAAGTGGCTGTTCCACTGGATGTCATAAGGTGAATGCACCAATTTGTAAGTCGCTCTGGATAAGAGCGTCTGCTAAATGACTTAAATGTAATGTAAATGTATTCTTCGCCAATGACAAGCATACCCATAACACGATGCAGCCACCACCATGCTTGAAAATATGAAGAGTGGTACTCAGTGATGTTTGCCCCAAACATAATACTTTGTATTCTGAACAAAAAGTTAATTTCTTTGCCACTTCTGCTACTCCTCTTCCTCACTCTTTTTTTGCAGTATTTTAATATGTTCTTAACTGACTTGCCTGGTTAAATAAAGGTAAAATTAAATTAGTGCAAACAGGATGCAATATTTTTATTCTGTACAGGCTTCCTTCTTTTCACTCCGTCATTGAGGTTAGTAGTGTGGAGTAACTACAATGTTGTTGAGCCATCCTCAGTTTTCACCTATCACAGCCATTAAAATCATTGGCCTCATGGTGAAATCCCTGAGAAGTTTTCTTCCTCTCTGGCAACTGAGTTAGGAAGGACACCTGCATCTTTGTAGTGACTGGGTGTATTGATACACCATCCAAAGTGTAATTAATAACTTCACCATGCTCAAAGAGATATTCAGTGTCTGCTTTTTAAATTTTTATTTTACACCCATCTACCAATGGGTGCTCTTCTTTGCGAGTTATTGGTTATCCTCCCTGGTCTCTGTGGTTGAATCTGTGCTTGACATTCACGTCTCGACTGAGGGACCTTACAGATAATTGTGTGTGTGGGGTACAGAGGATGGGGTAGTCAGTTAAAAATCATGTTAAACACTATTATTGCGCACAGAGAGAGTCAGAGACTTATGTGACTTGTTATGCACATTTTTACTCCTGTACTTATTTAATTGCCATAAAAGACGTTTCAACTTTACATTTTTAATACATTTGTAAAAAATGAAAACTAAATTCATGATGGGGTATTGTGTGTAGATCAGTGACACAATCTCAATTGAATCCATTTTTAAAATTCAAGCTGTGCACAACAACATTTTTGAAAAAGTCAAAGGATGTGAATACTTTCTGAAGGCACTAATTGGATTCCAGAGTAAAATGATGAATACTTGGCCCTTAAAAGAACACTGTCCGTCTATAGAGCGACGTGATAGAATGAAGCCACGGCAGAGAGAGCGAAAGTGAGTTCATGCATATGGATTCTACAATAGAATTACGAACGCCTGACCCTTGAAAGAACACTGACAGTCTATTTAGTGAGTGAAGTGCTGGAAGGAAGGTAGAGGGGGAGGGAGAGGTGGCCGGTGGGGATTGGGAGGAATTTCGATAGAGAATTTGAGGAGAGTTGATGAAAGTCCCAGAGACGCAGCGCCCCCTTCTGGCTAAATGTGTGTATGGCATTGGCACGTGTGTTTACAGCGTAGTGCTGCCTGCTCACCCGCAGCAATCGCCATCCTTCAACAGCTGATCTCTTCTGAAGGGAATTTCCCTAACGACACGATTCTCTGAGACAGACTCATACAGCCTAAAGTCTAACAGACTGTGTGTGTGTGTGTGTGTGTGTGTGTGTGTGTGTGTGTGTGTGTGTGTGTGTGTGTGTGTGTGTGTGTGTGTGTGTGTGTTTCGCTCTGTCTGTATGTGTCTGTGATAGAGAGCTATATCAGACCTGAAGTTGTCTCCTCAAATCAAACCAAACTGCTGGTGTGTGTTCACTTCAACTAAGAGCAAGGAAACAAATGCAATCCTTTGTAGATGTGAAGTTATCAAACAAACACAAACAACAAACGACCAACTGTCCTTTCCACCAAACCCTGACCAGTCAAATTGAAAATAAATGTGAATTTAGTTGACATTTAAACATATTATTAGCAACTGGTAGAGCAAGTAGAGCAAGGAAAAGGCTTGCATCACAAGCACAATTGTACTGTACAGGCTACATTCAAAGTGAAGCTAAATCTGATTTGATAGCTTGCAATTCATACAATTGGAATTTCCAAGCAGAAGTATGGGGATAGGAGTCTGTCCACAGCAGCATCAGACTGCATATCTATCTCGTTCTTACACGCACAAAAAAGACAGACACACATTTTACCTCAGTGAGCAGCCCACCGCCACAGCCTACGTCCAGTATTCTGAGCCCCGCCAGGGGTTTCCCCGGCTGCCGCCCGCCATGTGCGTTCAACAGATTATCCCTGAAATAGAGGTCACACTATGAAAACACACAACCACTCTGTCCACCCCATCCCCAGAGCCATACAGTGCATTCAGAAAGTATTCATACCCCTTGACTTTTTCCACATTTTGTTACGTTACAGGTTTCTGAACTTGATTAAATTGTTACTCAAACTACACAAAATAACCCATAATGGCAAAGCAAAAACAGATCACATTTACATAAGTATTCAGACCCTTTACTCAGTACTTTGTTGAAGCACCTTTGGCAACGATTACAGCCTCAAGTCTTGTTGGGTATGACGCTGCAAGCTTGGCACACCTGTATTTGGGGAGTTTCTCCCATTAATCTCTGCTGTACAGTCATTTTCAGGTCTCTCCAGATGTTTGATCGGTTTCAAGTCAAAGCTCTTGTGGGCCACTCAAGGACATTCAGAGACTTGTCCCGAAGCCACTCCTGCGTTGTCTTGGCTGTGTGCTTAGGGTCGTTGTCCTGTTGGAAGGTGAACCTTCGCCCAGTCTGAGGTCCTGAGCTGGTTTTCATCAAGGATCTCTCTGTACTTTGCTCTGTTAATCTTTCCCTTGATCCTGACTAGGCTCCCAGTCCCTGTCGCTGAAAAACATCCCCACAGAATGATGCTTCCACCATGCCTCACCATAGGGACAGTGCCAGGTTTCATCCAGACCTGACCCTTGGCATTCAGACCAAAGAGTTCAAATCTTGGTTTTACTGAGGAGTGGCTTCCGTCTGGCCACTCTACCATAAAGGCCTGATTGGTGGAGTGCTGCAGAGATGGTTGTCCTTCTGGAAGGTTCTACCATCTCCATAGAGGAACTCTGGAGCTCTGTCAGAGTGACCAGTGGTCACAGAAGGCCAGCATCCTGGAGTCGCCTCTTCACTGTTAGCGTTGAGACTCGTGTTTTGCGGGTACTATTTAATGAAGCTGCCAGCTGAGGACTTGTGAGGCATCTGTTTCTCAAACTAGACACTAATGTACTTGTCCTCTGGCTCAGTTGTGCACCGGGGCCTCCCACTCCTATTTCTATTCTGGTTAGAGCCAGTTTGCACTGTTCTGTGAAGGGAGCAGTACACAGCGTTGTACAAGACTTTAAATAAAATAATAAGTTACAATGCTAACTGTGGCTGCAGTGCATGGGCTTTCTAAACCTAGTTACAAATAACATCTTCCATTGACTAGATATCTCCTAACATTTGCTACACACAGAGCGAGGTTCTATGATTGTAGCTAATTGCCGCTTTGAATGATTTAGAATTGGCCAACAACAAGCTACATGGGCCACTCTCCACTCTTGTGAAAAGCAAGAGCATTAGCATAATTTAACAAATGTCTCTCTCTCTACTACAGCAGTTGTGTTCAGATCTGTATGGGCTCTCCCGGACAAGTCAGTGCAAATTACACTTAACAATAGACCCGTAATAATAATATCAGAGCCGGCATTATTTTGAATTATGAATCCAGACCAGAGTATTCGGGTACTGGTGGATCCGTGAAGATTTGCAACTGGCTCCGACATAGATTCTACATCTGAAGTAGCCCCAAGTCACTGGATGATGGTGGCATCTTTAATAATATGCAATGGCATGAGTAATGGGGGTGAATAAACTATAGGCATACACACATACGCACCGTATGAAAGGCACCCTGAGGTCGTTCATTGAGTGAAGGGCTGCGAATTCTCCCTGCTCGTTCCACCACTTGGTGGCGAGAAGCCGGAACCTCTTCACCTCATTTGGGTCCACAGTGGTCTTGGAGGCGTGGCGAATCCTAAAAACGCAAAACAATGGTCATCGGGTACTCGAATAGTGACATGGATTATACATTGAAGACGTCCAAGGTCGTCTCTATTGCAGTCACACAGCGTAGAGCTCACAATGGCTGGGTCATATATTCGTTAGTGCACACACCGGACGCAACAGCAGGATACATTGACAAAGGAGGCAGTGAGGGCGCACTATTTTGGGGGGCTCATGCATTGGAATTATATTGAATTCTGCTTATATCACGCTATACTCAATGAAACATGAAGTTAGAACGCTGAGACAGAGACCGTTGAGTGTTTCTGAAGGGACAGATAGGGTAGACTACAGATTTTGCACCAGTCTCCTCTGCACTGTAGCAGCACAATAGTCAGTGCCCTACACACTTAACAAGGCTATTTTGGTCATGAATCTAGGCTACAAGATAGAGAAATTCACCCATTACAAACAGCCCATGTGATTGTCTTACCAAAATAATGCAAATTAAATGCTGAAAGAAGTGACAGGTAGCGCAGCGGAGATTTCGCCCCTCTATCAGCACCATGGGAAGCGCCCTACACGCTACAGAAAGACAGCCCAAAACCTACATTGTTTGTTACCTTTTCAGAAGTTGCAGCCTCGGCATCTTGAGTAATCGATCATTCCATTCTCCCCGAAATCTTTCCCATCAAAATGCCAGTTGGATTAGTTGAACAGTCCTAGCGCTTCTTCCGTGCTGACTGAACGCATTTGTGACAGTGGATGTAGCTGTGGACACTCCACTCATGAGCCCTATGATTTCATTTGGAATATTGCGTGACGTGTGCGGCATTGTGGGTTTATGGTGCTAAAACACCGTGCTAAGTTCCTTGTCTTTTTGTAGAGTATATTCAATCATAGACAGAAAACGCATTTTCCCTTTTGCTTGATGCGTGCCTAGCAAATCAAATCTAATTTGATTTTGTCACATGTTTAGCAGATGTTATTGCGGGTGCAGCGAAATGCTTGTGTTTCTAGCTCCGACAGTGCAGTCATAACAATGTCACAACCATATACTCATCTAAAGTAAAGGAATGGAATTAAGAATATATAAATATTTGGGCGAGCAGTGTCAGATCCTTTGGTACTATCAATAGCATGCTTCCAGTCAGAACACCCAGCTTGGGTGAAGGCCTTGTCTGCGTTAGCATTGGACCCAACATAGTACCTTCGACACAGGAAACAAAATGCCTCATCTGCAGTAAACGAGTATTCCAGCAACTCTCTTCCTATGAACCAGTTGCTATTAAATTAATGTTTTTGGACAGAAACCCTGCAGCTAGGGTAGGATTCTAAGATAACCTGGGCTGGCTACTCTGTTCCAAGATCGTCAGGAACAGTCGGCGGTGGAGGGGCTGTGAAGCCGTTATCCTGGTGGAGCTTGTGGAAGGGTGGGTAAGATCTGCATGCACAGCTAGCTGGAGCTCGACAGCATCATCGCTACTAGGCTTGGCAGCGGCCTCGATGGTTGACGCTGCCGCTCATCGCTATCCTTCTCCTTTTGGCTTGTTTGGGTACTTTGGCAAAGCCAATTTCTGATATCCAACGTGGCAGATCAGTTGGTTTGAGCTGGCCAAATAGGCAAAGGCTAATAAAACAACCTTTTAACAGCTAGCTAAGAGGCTAACTAAACTCTATAGTAGTGGAGCGTGAGACAGAGTTGAGTGAAGCAGCTTCAATGGTAAACTTGACCCCGCCCTTTCAAATAAAAAATTACAGGTGGAGGCGTATCACGTTATTCACTTAGCCTACTACAGATGAGAAGTGCTTTTTATGGAAACCTATGGGGGGTGATAAGAGACATATATAAGCCAATGCAACCGTACTACTGTGTGGCTGTTGCCTAGCATTGAACGTCTGACTGACATGACTAATGTCTGCGTGACGCCTGAGTTGCGTGTTAATGAAAGTCATAATGTGTATAGTTTATATTGATATGAATTAAATCTCAACCATAAATGTTAGAAACTTACACTTTTTCTGTGCAAGCAGACATTCCGACCGTAAACACCTTGATCTATAGTGTAGCTTACGGCTTGTGTATTTCCTGTTATTGCTAATGGCCTAGAAAAGATTGTCCAATCTATAGGTAATCTGTCTTTCCTTCATCGCCTCATGGCATGGTATGTCATCTTATCTCGCTGTATACAGATCTAAATGTTGTTAGCCAATCCGACTGTTGTTAACAGTTCCCAGTAGCCTACATCAGACAACCAATAAGAGTTGTGTCCATGGCTTTCAGTCGAATAGAGGAGTTCATAGCAGCTATCCTTGGGATGTCCCTACCTCGATCAAGTATAAATGTATGAAATAGTTACATTTAGTGTTAGTTTAGGGTTCAGGGTAAGGACGTCCCAAGGAATCCGGATAGCAGTGACCATTCATAGAGAGACTGGCATGGTATTTGAGAGCTAGGCGGCAACACAGACAAGTGGCAGAAGAGATTTGAGTGCTTCCTTAGAGACGATGAAAAAAAAAATCCTTAATGCAACTGAGGAGTAAGTAGGTTATATTTCAATAGTGATATCA
Organism: Oncorhynchus keta; assembly: GCF_023373465.1. Lineage (NCBI taxonomy): Eukaryota > Metazoa > Chordata > Actinopteri > Salmoniformes > Salmonidae > Oncorhynchus > Oncorhynchus keta. The sequence continues at coordinate 52,755,098 of NC_068454.1, forward strand.
TTAGGAAATATTTAGGTCTACTGTGTTAAGGCAAATTTGGTTTATTTGAAAATTATTTTACTTCCCAGGTATTTGCATTTAAATGTACGTATGTATACAATTACTGCCGCTAAGGTTTTAACCGAGTGAAAAACTGGTTGGTATTTTCCCCCATTGTAAGTAAGGTAATGGAGTTAGGCTAGGTTGCTAATGGTTTACATGAACGAGAAGGGATCAACATGGCGTGCAAACTTTCTGTACTCTTTTATTTTCTATGAACAAAGGCTCAGTTTAGTTTAGGTAATATATATATATAAATATGGGATGTCACAAATAAATGTGTTAGTGTTAACATTTGTACAAAAGTAGCATTTAACAGTTCGCTAGCTTGATGCAAACCACATTTAGCTTGGCTAAGCGCTAGTTAGCTCTAGCCTAGTTGGATTTAGTCAATGTCAGCTTACATGTTAGTGGTTAATAATGTAATGGTTGTTTGTATTGTTTCCCATAGGCATCCAGTAATTTAGAGTTTTTCGAAATTGACACTGATAGTACAGTGAGTGATATAATGTTAATGTGTAGATGTATGGTGACTCCACATTTGGATGAACGGACCAATGGGACTGACATGGGCAAGTCCCTTGACGGGTTCCAGGAATGGGGGGAGGACAATCTGAAGGTAATTATCTTTACACACAACACAGCAGTGTACAGGCCTCCAGAGTATTCACCCTATCGCCTGCTGTATCGAGGGGAACCGCAGCAGTTTACTGACATAAACAATGCAATTGTATAGAACATTATTGCATATACTGTAGTATAAAAAATGTGTGACTGACTTAGTGTTTTTCTATTGTAGTTTTTGTATAACGTACTTTGTGGTCATTGATAATCCACCTGATGGTGGAAGTTGTCGAACCAGATCAGAACGCCTTCGAAGACCACCGTCAGCACGGTCTGGAGGTTTTTGATGTGGAGGTTTTTGGCCAGGTAAAAATGATTGTCCGCTGTTCATTTATTTTCTGGCCTTCCAGGAGATATAAGATATGTATTTGTAATAGTATGAAATATAAATTGGATTTATTTATATTATCAATCAAGGTGAGACTGAACATGGATGCTCTATCCATGTATGAGGAAAAAGGAGAGCCACCGGAGAAAAATCACGGGGACCAAGTGCCTCGACATCCGGGTGAATGACTTGGCTTGGAAGAAGGACAAAAGAAACGCGAGACCTGGGAAAGCTTGGTGCTCCTAGCTGGGGTCACCATCCGTTAAGGTGAATTTAAAAATCTCTGATGATAACTATTTGCATTTGCCGCCTCGTGGTGGGCGGCGTCGCCATGCTGTCAGCAGTACCAACACTGGCCCAGGGGTTTCTCCAAATAGTCCATCTCTACCACTGGGTCACGTTAAGTAACACCCACTTCCAGTGTACGAAAGACTATCGAGAGTAAATATTAGTTCATCATAGGAGAGCTGTAGCTCCGCCCAAAGGTGATGTGGAGCAGAGCATGCTGGGCGATCTCTGAGGAGAAGGAAAGAAGTCACTAGAGAAAGTGTGCATCCTTCAGAAATGTGAGTTCATATTTCTTATCATTCATGTGTTGTGGACGCACACCTTTGTTATGCTAATCTACCGCGAGCTAGCAACTGTAAGGTTGCTAACCTTGTTGTTTCTGCCATCTCATTTCAAACATTTAGCGTTAGCATTTCAGTGTCTCGTCTTATATGCCCTGTGGTTATTTGGATGTATACTGTATACTGATTGTGGGTATTTTGTTAGCAATGAGCCCTGTGGATGGATTATACATTCAAGTTCATGCAGTTGTGTGAGGATGATGGCGCTGCTCAGTACTGCTGTGTAATTGCACTCCTCTGATCATTCATTAGTAAAGTCTCAGCCATGTTGTTAGGCTGTATTGCCCTGTGCAGCAGATAAGCTATAAATAATATGGCTACATATGGTTATGTAATTGGAGTTTTTTTTAAGCCTATAACTGCCATTAACTATTGAATTGAATTTCACCTTTTTTCAGAACCACACAAACTCTTAGTTAACTTAATTGTCAAGCCACACACTGTGCTATTACTGCTCTGTGACTCGGTGTCATTAAACAACCTGAACTGGAATCCTACCGGTCTGTCTGTCATCTGTGCCCTTACAAGCATCTGGGAGAGAACACATAATGCTAAGTAAAAACCTAACCCTAAATAATATACAGTCCACCAAGTCCTCAACTACATCCAGGTAGGTACTGTTAAAGTGTATGACTCCAGTGGTCATGACACCGCCCTGGAGTTTCTCTCACAACTCATCTCTCTCTCTTTTCCAGGGCCCATCCCTTAACCTCCCTCATCAACCCCACTGACATAAACAATTAGACATGTATCCTTTCTTTTCAGTCCGCCATTCACATTATTGCATGTCTAATCAAACATTTAAATTAAATCATTCAATAACTATTTTTACATACCCGATAATCATTTTAATCTGTGTGTTTGCTTGTTTACGTCTGTCTCCTACCCTGTTCCCTTTACTCTGCTCCTGTTCTCCTGGACCTAGGGGGTCCTGCCTAACACCTAACCACGCTCCAACTTTTCATTACATCAGCTACTGTTATTGTCATTATCTGCTAAGAAAGAGCAAGAAAACTATCATACTTGGCACATAATGTGATTAGCAGATTAGCTAAAAACACTAGCACTGCAAACACTCAGAACAAAGAGGGCAGCAGCGCCTGGACTTTATTGTATCCCTTGCTGGTATTTGTTAGTTCAACATTGTTGTATTGTAAGACATACTATCTATATATCTATATATGGGTGTACTAATGAGCTATGAGTTTTTTTTTAATCATAGAGGATGAATATTGTTTCAGTGTAGATAAGAGGTCTTTTTAAAATGAAAACATGCCAGTCAGACAAGCCAGTGTATGAATCAAATGTATTTGCATATGAATGGAATGAAAATTTGTCTGACTTTGATCTGTAAGGTAAGTAACATCGATGTGTGGGGAGGGGGCATTGAAATGATATTTTTTACCCTGATGCCTGTTAATTCATAAAAAGCACAAGATGGTAAATAACATTAATTGCAATGGTTAGCCTTTGCAAATGAATAGGAATATATTTAGCCTAATTGGTAGCAAATATGACGTGGAGGAAAGTAAGGATCCTAATCAGGCTTTTGTTTGTCAAATCCAGATTAAATAAAGGTCTTCATGTGTATCAAATCTGTAGGCGATTGTGAGCTAAATCAATGACAAACAGCTGAAATGTTCAGGCTTCATCATGATCTGTGATCAGAACAGGCTGGGGTGTTTTCAGTTATGTTTGGTTCAAGGATACGCTTAACAACGCAACTGCACTGAAATGAATAGCCTGATTCAATGGGATTCCCCTGAATAATAAAATGTTTTTATCTGTTAAGCTGTTTGGTCTATGCATAGACCCATATCGATTCTAACTTGTTGGTATTTTGCAGTAAGGCATAGCTCTAAATTGCAGAGCATTTAATAAACCAACATTTTCCTGTGATGTTGAGGCTGAGCAAGACCTATAGGCTAGTAGACTATGCAGAAATAATCGTGGAGTTAATCATTGTTATAGCCTAGATCACTTTATATAGTCTGGACCGTTGCTTTTCCTATGGCTGAGAAAACGTGGTAGCATATGCTTTTTGCTCATCTCTATAACAAGGGTTAGGCCTATATCCTCACATACCCCCTCAATTTTAACCCTGCTTTTAACCATAAGACATCTTCACAGAAATGTATAGCCTAAGGATTGAATGGTGACGGTGACTGTCTCTGTTAATCCGGTAACAGACACAATTCTGAATTGGAATTCCGAGTTGGATGACCGTTCAAAATAGCCCTATTTTAGCAACATCGACCAATTAAGCTGTACATGTCACGTGATGTGAACGGGTCGGCAGTTTGACGCTTTAGAAACAAACTTGTCTCCATTGACAGTCCATGTTAATTCATGGCAGTATTTTATAGCACTAGGAAGACGTTTGGGGACTTGGTGAGAGGTATTAGTAGCCTCTCGAGGCTTAATTCTAGCATGGATCACCCCCCATAGAAAGATTTGGCGCAAACTTGTCACTCAATCATTTGAACTTTTTTCCTATTTCTGGGCCATAAAACTAGAATGAGGGGGCACATGCATGGTGGACACACAGAAGCTCAACTAAACAGTCCATACAACACTGGGGAACATTTGGAATCATCAGATTTGCTAACGCGTACAATTATGAATACAACCCTGGGGTATAATAATTAGTGCACACAATAGCAAAACGTTTCGCAACGAAAACGAGTTGCTATTCACGTGGGCCCCTCTCCATTTGCTTTCTAGTCTAGTGATGAAAACCCATGCAGGACCCTTCTGAGATGCTCCGCAAGGCTGCAAAAAAGACTACCTGGAACGAAACCATTTTCCGTCAGCATGGAGTAAGTTAGAGAAACTGAGTCCATGTGCAATCGCCAAGACCCTCATACCACATCTGCAAACTAAAATGTAAGCGTACCATACCTCACAACCGCGAAACCATTTTGAGAGCGACGCTCAAGAAACTGCTTGTGATGTTTACGCACTGAAGTCCAGCTGACTGCAGTCCGAGCTGAAGTTGTAGTGCCATTCACCGCGCTTGTTAAACAGCGGGTACAAACGCCTAAAATGAACCGTTCAAACTTCTTTGAATACATGTGGTCTGTTTTTTTTTTTTACATGTATGCTTCTGTTCGGTATCGACAGGTCAATGTGACCGTGGTGTACTCATTATCTTACTGTTCGAGTGGAACCACTGCTGTGCACAGACAGTTCCTACGAGCTACTGGTTCCGGGCACAATCTACTCCAGTCCCAAATTATTCATGTATAAAAGCTCAATCAAGCAAACACTATGAGTTCAGTAACATATAAATGATTAAATACAACTGTAACCTAGCCTGTTGTAAAGTAAGGTGGGGGGGGAGTGATACATTTTGATGATTGGTGTTGTGTTGAACATATACACAATATATACAAAAGTATGTGGACACCCCTTCAAATGAGTGGATTCGGCTATTTCAGGCACACCCATTGCTGAACGAGCACACAGACATGCAATCTCATTTCCAACAAGTAACTTCATCAAATTTCTGCCCTGCTAGCGCTGCTCTGGTCAACTGTAAGTGTTGTTATTATCAACTAGTGATGGGTCGGTCGCGAAGGTGAACGTTGGGAACCGGCTCGAATATCAAAAGAGACGAATCTATTTATAAACATTTTTAAAAATTAAGATATGAATAATCAAAATATTAAAATTAATAGAATTAACTAATTTCAAATAACGAAAATAGTAATAAAATAATATAGGCCTAAATGCTCAAGCGCACACATTCGTTCTGACTGTCTGTTCAGGCGAACAGCTTCACATGTCGTTCCTTTCAACCAATGAACCAAAGATGCGTGCCGAGCCAACACACGGTCACACACTTAGCAGCGGAGGAGAGAGAGGAAGGACAGCTGTGAATTCAACAGCTGGAAAATGAGTCGGAAGTACAGTAGCATTTGGATGCATTTTAATCATGTAGACAATGTTAGAGCACAGTGTAGAATTTGCCAAAAAAAAATCTCATATAAAGCCGGTTCTAAGCACAACCGACACCGGTATATGTGAACTGTGCACCCAACTGTGAAGCTAGCTGTAGCGGAGCTTCGAGAAACTAGCGGGCCTGCTTGTGATAGTGGTGGAGCCAGCATCTCCGTACCCACTCAGTCACGGTAGGCCTACTCCGCGACCCACAGCAACGCAGTCTTATATGAACCAGTTTATGCCAAACGTCTATCTATGTCTGTAGCAAAACAAGGCCAAAGTGATATTGCATTGGCTAAAATGATTGTCACCGATTTCCAGCCATTTTCGTGAGTGGAGGACAGATGTTTTAGAAATTATAGCAATAGTCTAAATCCAATGTACACAATTCCAAGCAGGAAATCCTTTCAAAATCACTTATTCCACAACTGTACAAGAGCACGCAGACTTCAGTGCGGGAAAGAGTCCAACAAGTTACTGCAGTTTGCCTTACCACTGAATGCTGTACATCAAGGGTAACCACTTCTTATACATGTCACTTCATTGAAGATTTTTCGATGTCTAGCTGTCTTCTGGACTGCTTTGAGTTCAGCGACAGACACACCTCAGAGAACTTGGCAGAGGAACTGTTGAGAATGGCAAGTAGATGGAAAAGTTCTGTTGTGTTAGCTACAATGCAGCTAACATAACCAAAGCCATGAAAGCAGCTGTGGAATACTACCACGGGTGCACAGTTAGGTGCTGAAAAACTTAAGACTACACAACGCCAGATGGGGATGCCTGGGCTGAGGCCTAAACAAGACTGCACTACAAGGTGGAATTCTCATGTTTATTGAGTCAAAGGATGCCATCATCTCTACCCTGGCCATTGTCAATGCACTTGTTGATGCTCTGACCCAAGAGAAATGGGAGGTGTGCAGAGTCCTGGAACCGTTTGAGCAGGTCACTGTTGAGATCAGTGGAAAGAGGTACAGAAAGCAGCTATTACTACATTATTGAATCCATTATTATATATGTATATGACCAGTAGATGAGAATGTAGTAACAGCAGACAAAACATGAACTAATAAGTTAGTTCTCTCTTTTCAGCTATGTGACAGCTTCAAAAATGATACTCCTGTGTAAGGGTCTGCAGCGAGGAGCCCCTCCAAAGATCTGCAGATCCTCTGAGCTGGTGGAAGAACAAGGGCTCTGTCTACCCATGGCTTACTAAAGTCATGACAGGGAGACTCTGCATAGTGGCCACATCCTTTCCCTCTGAGAGGGTCTTCTCAAAAACGGGATAAACAATTACTGAGAAGAAACCACATCAGGCCCTTGAAAGTGAGGCAGCTCTCATTTCTGAATGCAAATCTCTCATAAAAGTAAAATATGGTCAGCATTGCTGTGTGCTGCTGGTTATAATATATATTTTAAATTTTACCTTTATTTAACCAGGCAAGTCAGTTAATAACATATTCTTATTTTCAATGACGGCCTGGGAACAGTGGGTTAACTGCCTGTTCAGGGGCAGAACGACAGATTTGTACCTTGTGGCAATATAGGAGAGAAAAGAGGGTCCATCTGTGACAGAACTGCACATTCAAGAGTGGCCTTTTACAGTACCCAGCACAAGGTGCACCTGTGTAATGATCATGCTGTTTAATCAGCTTCTAGATATGCAACACCTGTCAGGTGGATGAATTATCTTGGCCAAGGAGAAATGCTCACTAACAAGGATGTAAACAAATTTGTAGACAAGATGAGAGAAACTTTTATTTCAACTCATGAACTATGGGACTTAAATTTAGGTAGACGGACTCCACCTTACAGCTATAAGCAACTGGTGTGAGCTGTTGCATTTTTTATTTTGTTCAGTATGGATGAATTTGTAGTGTTCATATAGCAAAATGTTCCTCTTTGCCATTAGAATTAAACACAATTAATAATGGCATGTTATCAATTGCCCTTAATACAAATTACTGCAGGTTTAATGATACACACCCCCCCCCAAATAAAGAAAATACTCAGAACAAGGGATCATTTCAGTTTTATTCAACAATTTACATTAATATGTTTATCCTGTCAAGCTTTTTAAAATGACACATCTTTCCAAGATTCTACTGACGACAAAGCCTCCGAGCTTTGCATGATAGAAGGCAAAAACCTAGCATTCAAAATGTCCTGTTTGCCGACTTGCCCTTAAAAATAACATATTTACAAAGATAGGTGGGGGGGAGTGGAGAGTTCACCTACACCATTGCCTCTATAATGAGACAAGCCTGTTAAACTCATGGAATTTAAAAGTGCACAGATCAGGGAGCCCTGCGCTCCTCAACGCCTACGCCTGGCGGGAGACGTGGACCTGAAACAGACGCAAAGGGGAACATTAATGGTGCTGCACCATTCACACACACACGCAAAATGACACACAGGCTAAATAAACAGTCACACCCTCACTGGGGCCCTGTTAACATCAGCTCATCACGAGGACAATATATTGCATTGATTTGTGAATGAACAGTTACTACATTCACACAAGGCACTAAAATAGATTGATATGCTGCACATGCCCAACAGGGGGCACTATGGAGACAGAGGAACAGAAACTTGGCTTCAAATGGTTCCTTTTTTTCTCCTTACACATCATGAAAAGATTAATGATTTATCTTTCTAAGGTAGCCTTGAGCCCTCACAGAGAACAAGGAAAGTTGTACAAAATAAGTATTACTGGGCAGTCCACCTCCAATATGACAACAGAAACATGATACAACAGAAAAATAAATGGTAAAAAATGGAATACTACCTTGATCGTGACTTAGACTTGTTTTTGCGGCTTGCCTTCTTACCAGACTTGTGAGATTTTTCCGTTGATCTTGAGCGACTACGTTTGGATTTCTTAGACTTCTTTTCCTTGCTAAGCTCGGGGGTTTGGGACCTGCTCGACTCCGAGTCGGAGTACCTCTTGCTAGATTTGGCGGAGCCCTTCTTGCTAGCCTTGCTACCCTGATGGGAGTGCTTGTCACCTTGAGGGTCTGTGTGATCGCTGCTTTCTTTCCTTTTCTTGGATTTTCCATTGCTTTCCTCCGCCACCACAGAGCTCACCTCCCTATCCCTCTCTTTCCCCCTCTCCTTTTCCTTCCCCCTCTCCTTTTCCTTCACTTTCTCCTTTTCCCGCTCTTTCTCCTTTTCCCGCTCTTTCTCTTTGGCTTTCTGCCTCTCCTTCTTCCTATCTGACTCTTTCTCCTTCTCCTTTTCTTTCTCCTTCTTGTCGTGGCTGCCGCTACGGTCTTTCTTCCGGTCCCTATCCTTGCTGGAGGCTTTCTGCTTGTGCTTGCTGCTGTGACTGTCCCTGATGTCCCTGCTCCTCTTCCTGTCTCTCTCTCTCTCCTTGTCCCTGCTCTTGCTGCGGCTGTGACTGTCCCTGCGCTCCCTACTCCTCTTCCTGTCTCTGTCCCTCTCCTTGTCCCTGCTCTTGCTGCGGCTGGCCCTGTCCTTGGACCTGCTCTTGCCTCCCCTGCTGACCCTTCGTTCTCGAGAGTGGCTGCGGTTCCGGTGGCGGGCAGAGCGCTCTGCGCTGTGGTTCCGACTGCCCTTCCTCCTCTCCCGGGCCTTGTCGCCGCTGCGCTCCCCGTGACGTCTGTGGGAGCCACGACTGTGGCTGCGCCGGCCACCGCGGGCCCTGTGCGAGGAGGAGCGGCTGCGCCTCCTCTTCCTCCGGGGCGAGGAGGAGGGCGAAGAGGAGCGTGAGGAGGCTGAGGATGATGAGAAGGAAGACGATTGGCTGCTGGCACTGCTGGAGCTGGAGTGGGAGCTGCTGCTGCGTCCGTTGCTGGGGGAACCGCTGGTGCCCCGCACTATGCCACGCTCCTTACCCCGACCCACCTGCCTAACCTCGTTGCTAACCTCAGGCTCACTGCGGGACCTGCGTCTCTCTACTGTGGGTTCCGCCTCCCTCTCTCGCACTTCCTGTTTGTGGAGGCTCTCTAACTGGCCCTCATCATAATCCCCCCTCTCTCTGCTCACTCTGTCCAGTGCCATCTCTTCTGGAAGACAGAAAACAAAACATATATGTTAAAACTCAAAGACAACATCACCGCTGCTTATTGATATTGCCTTTAGTTCCCTCACCACGTGTGTGCTGCGCCTCCTGCGCTTGTCTCTCCTGCAGCTCCCTCTCCTTACGTCGGAAGGCGTCTATCTTCTCCCGGATACGGTGGTGCAGCTCCTCCTCGCCCGTGTCGGAGGACTCGGACGCCTGGGCGCTGTGCTCCTCCTCGTCCTCACTCAAGTCCGAGCCATAGTCGCCAAGTCCACCTGCCACAACAGAGCCCCCAGCTTTTTGAGCAAGACCGCTGCAACTAACCATACACCCAACCAAGCTTCCCATCAAAGACGAGCCTACTGTCTGTTTATTTTCAACTGAACTTCATACTAGAAACCCACTGACACCCCACTTACTGTGAGATGGCATGCTCTTTAGTGTTCTGATAAGAAAAAAAAACGTTGTAAATCTAAGGCTAAGACACAAACTGTGCTGTGAAGGATTGCAACATTTCAGAAACATTCCCCAAATTCCCAGTTTTATCAGAAATCCCGGGAGAAGAATTCCAGGTTGGAGGATTCCATGACAGCTAATTCCCTTCCAACCAGAATAAAAAAATAACAAATACTTCTGGTAATGTTTGGGGAATTTTGCAACCCTAGCTGTGAGGTGGACCCTTCCCTTCGGCTGCCTCAGTCACTCTTCTGAGCTACTAAAGCAGTGAGGGGATAGGGGTTTGAGCTCTGATTCTTACCCAGCAACCCCCCCCCCGCCTGGAGGAAAAGAAGGGGAACTCACCAATGCCGATCAGAGAAGTCAGTGCACTTGACTGTGCCAGCTGTTTGGCAGGCGCTTTGATTCACATCAACAACAGGAACAACATGTTAAAACACATAGAGCCACCATAGAGACAGCCACCATAGAGAAGTCTCTAGAGAAGGGGGGCACAGATAATGCACTATTCACAAGAGCGGTCTTTGGCAACAACAACAAAAAATTTAAAGAATTAAAAATAATGAGAAAACGGAGAGAAGAGAAGGGGTTAACAAACAACATCTGTCACACACATTCAAAGTCAAGACAGTTGGAATAGGGGAGAATAACCACTCTGTACTAATGCACTAGTGTCAGATAAACGGGGACAAGTCACGTGAATCTGATCTATAGGGGAATGTATGTTATAAAGTCAATGGGTTCAGAAACAGTCATTCAGGAGGACCTTCAGGAGCAGCAACCAGGGAAAACAGCTTAGGTTACTGTTGTTTTGTTTTAAATACACCAGCTGCTTGGCTGTCTTTACCAGGGCCATTTTCTTTTTCTTCCGTTGCATTAGCAGAGAATGGTTGAAGATGCATATGATCACATTTGGAAAATACTCCCAAGTTTGCCACTCAATTACCCTGACTTACGGAGATGAATTGAGTGACGTTTTCAGACTATATAAAACAGGCTTAAACATGATGTCTTTGTAACAGGCACAGATGATGCGTGGGCTCGAGGAGACGGGGGTAAGCAGACCTTTGGTGGCTTTGCGGTGAGTCTCTTTGGCCACAGTTTGGATCTCTTCGTTGGTGACCTCCAGCAGGATTTCCGTCAGCAGAGTTTTAGTCACAATCATCTTTGGAGAGAAATGTGAGAAAAGGCTCTGACATGAGTTAATGATAATAATTTGTTTGTTAAGAGGGCAATTTTCTTGCAATCTTGGATAGGATGTGTTTGTTATATTTTGAAATGAGTGAAAACAGGGACCACTAATTTCAGAGCCGCAATTAGAGCACCAGGGCTCTATAACATAACAAACAAATGTATAACAAAAGACATCTTAATAGGGCTGGACGACGTGGCCGAAAAATTACGTATAGATTTGTTTCAAACTTATAGGCGATTCACAATATATACATTGTACATTGTTGTTTGTTGTTCATGGGTTCTCCAAATAAGCTTTGTTGTACAATTAAAAAGGTCCAATACATTGATCTAATCAATTCAGGGCTTGTGAAAGTATACAGAAGCTAAATGTAAGCCTTCCACAACCCACTAATAATTTTAATATTTTATCAAGAGTTTATTAACCTGCTTTTTTGCAATAATAACTGATCTGGACTTCAAGTCTGTCTATTAAAATTTCCTTTTTGTTACAAATTTAACCACAACCATGGACAATGCACTTCTTGTAGCAGGCATAGAAAACTAAGGTCAAACAATCTCTCAAGCACAAGCCCATGTGCTAGTGAATAGCTAGCTCATCTTTATATTTCAAGTTAACTTGGATCTATTTGCTAGCTAACAAGACAGAACAGTTGAATTGCTATGAACACACTTCTGTCCGTCTCCAACTGTTTGAACAGCGTGCTAGCCTGTCCATTTTGTTCAGAATGGCATACCTTATTTCTCAGAATGAGAACAAATTGCCAACTCCTTTATAACAGGTGCTTTATGCTTATTGCTAATGTATAAAATACAGACTAGACAGCTAGTATAACGGTCTTTGGCTGAAATGCTGCTAGTGGTACCGCAATGCCACGCCTACAAACTGAGCATAAATTTTCCTGTTTTTTTACTGTTTTTTATTACAGTAAAAAAAGTATATAAATGTGTTTCGGTGTCCATATGACCGATTCTGTTAGACCAAACCTCAAATCCAAATAGTAAGTTGAAACCGCTTGTCAGATAGAAAGTGATCTCTCATCTTTGTTGTTGTGAGTGGCTTGGTGTGTGTGTGTAAACACAGAAGAAGATGCGAAGTGAGAGGTTTCGCTCTCGCCAAAATCTATCCAAATTTAGCCCAGTGCGTTTCTATGGTCATATGTTTGTCGCCTGTTTTCCCGCCTTTGGGACGATTCCCATTGTTAGGGAGGAGACATGAGCATCTCATCATTATATACAGATCCCTGGTATAAATGGGAAGGTACACACAGAACAGAAGGAGCAAGAGACTAAACAAAAAGAGATGAGACAAAAAAAAGACAAGTAGCCTTCAAGCCAACAAATGCTAATTTAAAAAAAAAAAGTTGACTCTTGCGATACAGGCATTTAGAATATCGCGCAAGAATTCGATATATTTCGCCCAACCCTACACCCACCCCAACGTGTCAGAATGGTAGCTGTAAGCAAAAACTGACCAGCTGGAACTCTCTCTCCTCCTCAGTCATCTCTGGTTCGCTCTGGTCCTCGGGGGGAGGTGACGGGCTCCTGCTGGCCAGCTCCTGCTTCCTGGTCAGGACCCGGTCCTCATCTTCCCTCTCCTCTTCATCACCCTCTTCATCATCACTGTCCTGTTACAGGGGAGGGAAAGGGGTGGTAGGTCAGATATACGACAACAGGACCTCCTGAAAGCTCACTAGTGTCACAGTTTTACAGGAATATAATGAAATTATTTTGGGGATATTTCAACCCACTGTTCATAAGGTTAATGGGATTCATGACGCCATGGAAACAAAAAGTGATTGATGCTTACAAATTTACTCTTGCGGGGTAAACGAGGCCCATCGCCTCCCTCGTCCACCGCGTCGCTCTCTTTGTCTTCATCTTCAGCCATTTCGGCACGCTGTTTCTCCATGCGCTCCTTCTCCAGCTTCTTCTGTTTCTCCCTGTCCATCTTCTCCAGGCCCTCTCGGATCCAGGCCGGCAGGGTGCGCCTCTTCACAGCATCTGAGAGGAGAGCCAGGTCATTGGATGCTGTGTGTGCGTGTCTGTTTTCCTGCGTGCCTGGGAAAGCTAATTGAAAAAAGTAGAGATCAACAGACACAAAACATGGTGAGATACAACATTTAGGATGTTGTGGGTATTTCAAGGCAAGAGAGTTGAAGCAAGTCTCTGCCTCTCTGACAGCAGAAAGTGTCCAGGGATGAAATCCTGATCAGTGGCCATTTAATGAGGACGTTTTTGTACCAAGGTGTTGGTGAAGATGCTCACCGAGGGCGGCAGCAGGAGCATCTTGTTTGGGGATCTGGATGGGGGACCTCTGGCGATCCCTAAAGCCAGGGGGCCTGTCCCGTCTGTTCTGTGGGGGACCCTGTTGCCAGTATGGAGGGTGGAACCCTGTGGATGTGGGGCCGTAGGTAGCAACCGCCCCATGCTACAGAGAGAGAAAATGAGAAATGAGAACCATCCAAACTAGTTGAATGACGGAGAGACCCTATACAACAGCAGCCATGAAACTCTAATGTAACTGTGTGGTGTGTACCTGATAATCAAACTGGTTTATGGCCATTGGGTTCATGGTGTAGTTGTCCGGCTGACCCCCGAAGCCGTGGCTGTTCTGGGGGTAGACCCTGTGGTGGCCTTCAGAGAACTCCAGACTGTCCTGGCTGTTGCTGTCCTCAGAGGGAGCCACCACATCCATAGGTCCAGTCCCCATAGGTCCTGTTCCTGGGGGGATCCACACCTGGTCTATGGGAGGAGGAGGGGGGGGCTGACCGTGCATCCCCCATTCTGTAAACAACAAATGTACATTGTTATTGTTTATTAGGATCTCTTTAAGCCCACCAAAAGGCTTGTCTTACAAGAGACCATTCAAAAATCAAAAACATACACTTGCAGTAATGCTATTCTAACAAACTACTAGACTGCAGGGGAACTAAGTTGATTGGGGCACAGCTCTGTTAAGGTGGTGGATGTGAAATTCTCCCATAACATGTTCGCTGGAGTACATCGGTGACATCACATCATCCCTGAGATATAATGACAAATTATGTACAGACTGAGTATAGCAAGCATGATTGTCTTGCAACGTGAGAAAACAGATCACTGACATAAGCCTTCTATATTCTCCATCCCCAGAAAATTATGCTTAGAGTTTACCAGGTTGCCACAATCTGCCAAAATTGGCATCGCCCTGGAAGGAGCCATGGTTATTGGGCATCACAGGATCCATGCCAGGGATGTCCTGTCCATTAGGATGAATGTTCTGTTGGTCTACTGTAGGGCCTGTAGACTCTTTCTGAGCAATCCAGGCCTGGGCCAGTGCTGCCCAGTCCACTTGGCCTGCACCACACAGAGAGAGACAAGAGAAGCTTTGTTTGGGGTGTCATTTTGTAAAATTGTAACTAATGCAATGATTGAGCTGTCATTCTGCATGGTCAAAGCAATGTTACACCAATCCAATCTTGGATAATTTCCATTTGTACAGTGCTCCATGCATACAGGTCACTCACTTGGATCTTGCTGGTGCTGGAAGGACTGCATCCACTGCTGCTGGTTCATAGGCCATTGCGGCCAAGGCTGTCCACCCTGGTCCCACATTTCTCACCCTGTAGTTCCTACGCCTTGTAGCCTGCCTATGTGAGACAGAAGCATGATATGACATTACTGTAATTGAATAGTGATATTCTCAATGTGAACCGTCCATGCGAACTGGACGTATGATGACTGGCCGGGGTAGGACGTCATTGCGAAATAAGATTATTTTCTTGAGTGACTTGCCTAATTAAATAAAAGGTTAAATAAATACAAATAAATGTGTTAGCAAGCTAGTTATGTAGCCTCAGTTATGTAAACATGAGGCGGTTCACCCAAATGGCTTGGATCAAACAAGTAGCGTTAGTTATCGATGCAGATGATTGTTTGACAGTACTGAAGCCAACGAATTAAATAAAGGCAAAGCTAAATTGCTAACCTTGATAGCTAATTGAGATCTGCGTAATTGTGGCTAGCTAGTTACCTAGCTAACATTCACGCCCCTAAATTAACTGAGGCGGACATGGATGTTTGCTGGGTGGCGCTAGCTAGCGAACGTTTGCACTTCACGCTACAAGTGGATTTCATTTACATTGCATGCACTTAATTTGTGATATCTAGGTAGGTAAACACTCGTGTTATATAAACTACTGTGCATTACTCGTCTGCCTCTTCAGTCAATTTTTTTCCGAATTTCCCCAGGCTCGGTGCGAAATGCAGCTGGCTAACAGTTAGCCAGATAAGTTAGCTATCGTCAGCTTGCTCGTTTTCCAAGATTCGGGTTGGAAAGTTAGAAATTAGCTAGCCGTGGTTTGGAATAACGCTTCAAAGATCAGTCGCTAACATCACCCACTGTAACATCTGCATGATGAGAATGCACACAGACGAAACATCATAACTAACGTGAGCGTCTCCCACCTCACCGACTTGGTTCTTCGCCGTCGAGCACTCAAAATGGCTACGACCTGGAAGTAGTCTGGCGGACAGCCACAGGAGGCGACCTCGCCACAACCCATTGGGGCTCTATGGGGCCAAAAGTAGGCATGCTGATTGTAAATTACGGCCAAAAGATCATGAAAAAGTGACAAAACAATCAACTTAACAATTCTGCAGAAATGATGTACTGCCATTCTTCTGGTACATATTACAAGCTATTTCCAAATGACAATTTGGCCCAAATTGTATTTAGTAGAGTAATTGTAAATATTTTAAAGTGAATCTTTTCATGATATAGGTATGCTAAATCTAACTACCTTATATATGTTTTTTTAAGGGTAGCGTTAGTGTAGCTTAATTTCTTCCAGTGTGAAGTAATTGGTAGCTTGGTACACTATTTTCAGAGTAGTTTCACCGGAAGACATATTCCCTTGAAATTAACATTAAGAGGTATGGATTGGAATAGGTCAATAAAGAGGAGATGGTGGTGGGAACTGTATTGTGAGCTTTACACACACACACACACACACACACACACACACACACACACACACACACACACACACACACACACACACACCCCCTATGGCCTGATTAAGACATATTCACTTGAAATGAACACTGGAGAAAATAAGTTATGGTGTAGATTAAAGAGGAACGGAGAACAGGTACAAGGAGACAGAGCTGTGGGAAAGAGTGAGCGTCTTAGAAGAGGAGAGAAAGCGTTTACACGAACCTCTTTTCCACCTCTTTCACCTCTACTCCACTTCTCTTTGTTTGCATTCTTATTTGTCTCTGTATTCTCTGCATTCCTCTTTGCCTCAGAGTGGTTTCACGCGTGTTCTTTCCCCAACAGCCGAAGAGTAGTGAGCATTCCATGATGATGCTCCTCGGAGCATCTGCCAGGGTGCTCAACAACCTAAACTCCACTGGTATAGCCTACCCTTGTCATCTCAAGACCACAGTGGCTGTTTTATATTCTCTAGTCCTGGACTAAAAAACGTGCATAACTAAGAATCTCTGGGTGCGTCCAAAATGACACCATATTCCCTAAATAGTGGGAATATGTCTACACACCTCACAAGCTTCAGACAACACTCACTCACTCACTCACTCACTCACAAGTGCGATTATCATCTGAGTTCACTCCAGCCAGGAGAACATGGGCGTGTATTTTTTTGCTCAGATGTTCAGCAGTATCTGACCCCAAACAGGTGACGATTTGAGACTGAATTTCTACGTGAAATATATGTTCAAGGCCCCTGCTATAGTGTCCTGTACAGGGATTGAACTTGTATATCGAGCTGCCATAGTCTACAGAAGATAGGCTCTGACAAGGCTAATGCATGAATCCTGTGATGGCCCTCTGTCTACAAATCTAGCTGTGAGTGTAAAATGTGTTGCATATATCACAATTGTTACAATCCATAAGCAGCTGCCCTACTACATGGAATTCTATGGCTAAGCTTCTAACACTCATGTCAATGGCACAATATGGGCCATTTTTAAACAATGGTTGTAGCTGGGGCTCTCAAGGTTGGTTAAATTATACATAATTTAAAAGGTAATTTCATGACCTTTCAGAACCACTTGAAACTCATTTTGAAATTAACCAGGAATTATTATTTTAGAGGTAATTCTGATATGTACTCAAGGTCAAAGTTCTGTTGACCTGAAAATTCTGAAAATGTGTCTGATAGATAGCTGGGAATCTAAGCTTTCCAATGATATCTGATGAAAGGGTATATGTGAGCAATATAATGTATATACCACCATTGTTTGTCATAGGGTAAAATCTTACATTTTTTTTCTACTAATAATTGGCTATCAGATTTGCCACCAATGCTCCTTATAAGACACAGCACTGCACTCTATACTCCTCTGTAAACTGGTCTTCTCTGTATACCCCATCGCAAGAACCACTGGTTGATGCTTATTTATAAAACCCTCTTAGACCTCACTCCCCCCTATCTGAGATACCTAGTGCAGCCCTCATCCTCCACATACAACACCCTTTCTACCAGTCACATTCTATTAAAGGTCCCCAAAGCACACACATCCCTGGGTCGCTTGTCTTTTCAGTTCGCTGCAGCTAGAGTCTGGAACAAGCTGCAAAAAACACTCAAATTGGACAGTTTTATCTCAATCTCTTCATTCAAAGACTCAATCATGGACACTTTTGCTGACAGTTGAGGCTGCTTCACGTGATATATTATTGTCTCTACCTTCTTGCCTTTGTGCTGTTGTCTGTGCCCAATAATGTTTGTACCATGTTTTGTGCTGCGACCATGTTTTTCTGCTGCAATGTTGTGTTGCGACCATGTTGTTTTCACGTGGTGTCGCTACCATGTTGTTTTCACGTGGTGTCGCTACCAAGTTGTTTTCACGTGGTGTCGCTACCATGTTGTTTTCACGTGGTGTCGCTACCATGTTGTTTTCACGTGGTGTCGCTACCATGTTGTTTTCACGTGGTGTCGCTACCATGTTGTTTTCACGTGGTGTCGCAACCATGTTGTTTTCACGTGGTGTCGCTACCATGCTTTGTTGTTGTTGTATAAGTCTCTCTTTATGTAGTGTTGTGGTGTCTCTCTTGTCGTGCTGTGTGTTATGTCCTATTATTCTTATCCCCCGTCCCCGCAGGTCTTTTTTTTTAGGCCATCATTGTAAATAAGAATATGTTCTTAACTGACTTGCCTAGTTAAATGAAGGTCAAATAAAATAAAATTGTCTCATCGTTTTTAAAGAATGACATGAAAATATTATTTTTCACATTTCTTTCATTAGACTTGTACACAGTGAATTGTCTTCAAGTGGAGAGATGAAAGAAAAGATGGAGATGAAAGGGTGATAACACACAGAAAGCTCCCATTATTACTGCACTGCTGTCACACCTTTCCAGCTCTAGGGACAATGACCTTCACGAAAATCACTATGAGACATTGTCACCCCAAGTGAGCCTTCTAGTAAAAACAACAATTTTTACTAGAAATGTCTAAAAAAATTACATTAGAAGACGTCATATATTGTTATACGATGTAATGTAATCTATTTTCAGGGGGAATGGTTTTGTTAAAATATTTTATCAGTTGTTTGTAAGATAAACATTATGCATTGCTTGGCAAGAACATTAAAGGAATAAAAAATAACTTAATTTATCAATAATTATTGCGTTCAAATTTTTTGGGACCTGAACTTATTTAGCAAGATTTAGCAAGCAGCTGAGGACAAGGGGGTATAGGAATACAAATACAAAGAAATACTCATCGTAATTATAGATGGACATACATTTAGAATTGAACCTCCCCATTCAGTTCCCTGTTTCGGTAGTGCACCCAAATTGAGACCATGACCAGAGGGGAAAGAGAGAGTGGGAAAGAGCCAAGTGAGCACCGACGGACTCATTGAGGCTATTGGCATGATCTTTATCAATGAGAGAGTCAATGCCATTGGAAAGCATTTTTTAGTTTTTTCCTCCAGGTTAGATGGAAGTCATATTATACAATCTGTGTCTACCCTCTTTCCCTACTGGACGAGGCCCTGTTCAGTTCCAATGGCAAACAGCTGTCTGTATCCAGTGCATGCAGCCATCTGGTGGACTGTCTGGGACAGAGCACATCGGCTCTATCCGAAAATTGATTGAATTCCGTCCTGTACTGTGATTCTGTCTAAAACCTCTGAAATAAACATTTGAAACACAAGACGGCAACAAGTCAAGACAATAATGCTATAGACTAAAATAAACACCCATGTACTGTATGCTGCCAAACACAGATGCTGACAGAGAACATGGCAGTGAGAAACAAACTCATGGTACCACGGGACCAGTGCCCTGAAAGCAATACGCTTCCAAGCTTGAAGGGGACACAATTCGATTTCCGCCTTCCATGGCAGTGACTAAATGTTACGCTGAGCCTGAGCACTGTCCCTTTGTACTGTACTGTTGTAAGAGATGAACACTGCAGCGGTCCCTTGTCACTGGTTTCCATGACCACCATGACAGAGGAAAGAGGACCAGGCCCTTTCATTAACTGAGATTAAAATCATATCTGATCCTTCAAGAGAACGTCCCCAAGCAAGAGCCCCTGCTTTTAAAAATAGACCAAATACATGAAAAAAGAAAAGAAACCGTGCTGTGTTGTTGGTGGGTGGCTTGACACTCTGCTTTAATGTTTTAACAGCGTGATTGGGATGTCAGTGTGTACGGGACCAGGAGGGTGGAAGATGGGATACTTTTAGACGTTGCCCTTTTCTTGATTCCACACCCACCTCCTCTTCACCAGCTCGCGACATGTTTCTCAAACAGCACTGCTTTGCACCCGTCACGGCACATCGCCGCCACCGACAGAGTGAATATGGCAACTATGGGATTCACTGTGACAGCCCCTGACTAATGGCCAGCACCGTCTTCACACAGTAAAGAGGGATGAGACAGATTCCAGTGTAAAAACAACAGCCGTACTCATCCACTATCAAGTACTTTCCGTGGCGGAGAAAAAGAAGAGAGAGGATTCAAACATCCACCCAAAATAAGAACATGCAAGCTGAGCCTTGTTGGTTTCCCATTTCATAAATTAGATCTATTCTCTTCGATATATATGATTTCACATGAGCCAACGGTGTCCTGAGTTCCTTACTGAAATCGATTGGTATTTTCAGAAGGAAAAGAAAGCCTGATGAAAAACCCTGTAGAACCATATCCATATATGGCTTAGTATTGTGGTAATTCACCAAATTCTCATGGTTTTGCATTTGCATTTCACACAAGCTGTCTGTATGCAAATATTTGTTCACCGTAATTATTTGTTCTTAACATGCAGAAGCATAATAATCCAAGAGTGTAGGCACTGAGTATTTATTTGTTTGGGGGAGGGGGACACATTTTTTTATTTTTACTTACAGAAATCCCTCACTTGACCAGAATAATTTGGCAATTAAACATAAATGGTGAGACACATTTGAATCCCAAGATTGATCAACACACGTTAGTTTAACTACAGCAGAACATATGGGGATAAAAAGACTAAATGAAATGAAAACAATCGTTTATTGTCCGGCGAGCTGGCATTCATATATGTAGCAATGTCCCTTTGTTAAACGTCACAATGTGTTTGTATCTGTGTGGTTAGAGATTGTTTGTGCACCAGTGTGCATATTTAATAGAACTAGGATTTGGAAAAAACAGTGCCGACCAACACAGTAATGTATTGGTCTGAAAAACACTCGGATGGCCTGCCACATGATGGACCTCTCCTTTCAGGAATAGTTTGAGATCACATTCTTTTGGTATTTTTGTATACGTTTCCCATAATTTTATATAATTTCTCTTACCAAAAACTATTTTGGCAATCACCATTT